>NW_028258315.1:49937058-50240000 GCF_053883595.1 Heterocephalus glaber
TGCCAATGGGATGCCAAACAGACGTTCCAAGGAATCTACTTATTCATTTCTTTCCTGAAAAGACATTTTTTAGCCCTGGGGATGTAGCTCAGTGACAAAGAACATGCTGAGCTTATACTAAGATCTGGGTTCATCTTGCAGCCTGCCCCCCTGCCAAAAAAAGTTAAAAACATTTTTGCATGTAGTTTCTCTGAGTAATGCATTGAGCTAAAATGCCAGAGATACATAATGAATAAAATTCTATCCTTTAGAGGCTCACAGTCTATTAGAGAAATATAGATATTTAGACATTTTATTAGTCTTTCAATGGGCCAAATATGTCGATGTGTTGTTATACATTCATCCCAACTTTGAGTACAAATTAGTTTTTAAAAATATGTAAGTCTCCTTCCTTTGGAAAAATAGACACTATGCAATTAAAATATGTATAGTAGTCATGACGGTGACAGGCAGAAAATAATACAAGGTAAGGTAGAGGGGAGTTATTTTTCAAGCCGAACCAGAGAAGTCTCAGCCTAAAAAGGTAAAATTTAAGCTGAGATACAAATAAGAAAAAGTCAAATCTTCAGAGGATAAGATGGAAAAGCATGTCGGGCAAAGGGAAGAGCAGGTGCAGATTCTCAAAGTCAGGACAGATCTTCAAGTTTTGAAGAGCAGAAAAAAACGGCGAAAAGTTAGGGTCAAGTAGGGAGACTGAATCAGCAAGGATAGGAGCAGCCAGATTTGCTAAATGGATCTGGTTTCCTTGATTAAACTGAAGCTAAATCATGTACCTTCTTAAAACACAAACACAATATGAATTCAAATAATAGCACTGAAGTTTTTTTAAGTATAGTTAATGTCACTGTTTTTCAAATTGTCTGAAGAGGTAATTTCTTTTTAGTAATGCAGACCAATAACATTTGTAAAATAAAATAAATATGAAAGAGTAGGAAATTGAAATAGTAAAGAAATGGAAAGCACAAGCTCATTTTTGAGTTATGACATTCAACAGTTATTGTTGTATTGCCGTGAGACTTTCTGAATGCTACATCTCAGGTCCTGTCCTTATCTTGGTGTGGGCTGCTAAGCAGGTGATGGACCACATTTTGAGTAGCCCTGGACTATGTAACTGAAAGTTTTTATTATATTTTCTAAAGCTTTCATTATTTACAGATATAGTAGGCATAATGTCCTTTAATATCATTTAATAATATTTAACTAGAAATAGTATAGAATTTCATCTTATATCCTGGTGGTGATGGTGTGTGTGTGTGTGTGTTTGTGTGTGTGTGTCTGTGTGTGTTATCCTATTTAGAATGCTATTAGCTCCTTGATTTCTTTAAAATACAGTAATATATGAGCCCAGTGTCCCCAGTGTGCTTTTGGCATTATTTATGAAAAACAGTCTTTAATTACAAAGCTTAACACATTATCCTTGGTGGAGACTCAAATCTCTTTTCCAACTTTAAACTGAGCAAAAGCTTTCATCTGGCAAGGTACTGAAGCCCACTATGAAAATTTTGTGCATAGAATTATCACCAAGAGCTATTTGGCAGCTTCTCCATCTCAATGAAAAGGACTCTATATTTTATCTTCACACAAATAACTCTCGCTACCATATAAATTATTTTCTCAATTATCTTGCAATCTTTTTGCAATAAGGTTTCCTGAGTAAGAATGGGAAATATCTACATCACAGTCCATGTCACATTTCTTGATCCAAATTCTTTTAATTGGTTACTTAGCTCAAATCTATTTCAAGCACAATAATTTCCTGTAGATCTGGAAGAGCAGGGGGAAATTTTTACCTCATCTAACCCTATCATAGACTATAACCCCATACTAATCTGGGAGGCAGCCAATACTTTTCTCTGGAGTGGTGTTACTTCTCATTTAGTCTGCAAGATATTTTTTGCATTGGAAATGAAATTTGGTAATTGCAAAAAGAGATTTCCAACACACATCTTCCAGTTGATCCCAAGTGAAACGTAAGCCATTGGAGCATCTTATGGCATCCAGTCCAATCAGAATGTTGCCTCTTTCACTTTCAAAGCACAGATTTTATACTTTTGGGAGAGAGCCAAGGAAAGTGCTTGTTCAGCATGCTCAATTCCAAAGAAACATCTAATTTTATTGTCTCCCTCTGTGAATTTCAGAAAACAATGGGCTAGCCAAAAGTCTACACTGTGACTCAGATTTTTAAGTTATTTTAAAATCAGCCTCACCCTTGAACCACAGGCCCCTGTCTTGGTAGGATGTAGTCCCACTTCTCTCTGGTGCAACTGAGAACATATCTCTTTGTGATCCAGCAGATAGCTCATCAACATGAGCAGTCTTGGGAGACATTGGTCACTGTTGAGCATGGCCTGAAGTGTTAGTGCAAAAGCTCACATGCAAAAAGACTCATAGTTGGGATTTTCTGGAGAGAGAAATGTTCTTCCTTTGTAGTCTGAGAAGCAGCCTCAGATGGGACCATTTCAAATATTATATGTGCGTTTGAATAAAAGCCTTGAAATGCTGTTATCTAAAAATCTGATGAAACATTTGGCTCTATCTGAAAGAAGCACATGTTAATTGCTTATCAAACTATCAACTTGAATCTCACAAAATGACTGATGTCTCTGTGAGTCTGTGAGGAGAAAGCACTATACTTTATTCCAAGGACAATTTAAAAAAAATAAACAGGGAAATTGAATAGAGAGAATTCCCTGTGTCATTGATCCATTACAGTTTTTCTCAGGTACAGTACTATATTGTTTACATGCTAAATACTTTCATTTGGACACTACATGTCCTCCTAAATTTGCAAAATGTGATTTCTTGTTTTCAAGAAAAACAGACTTATTCATGGTTTGAAAAATTAGCTAAATATGATTCCTAAACAAACTGGTACTACTGATGTGTCTCAAGGGACCCTCTCAGAAGAAAAACAATTCTTTGGATTACCCCAAGCTAATTTGGAATTTCTTAGAGTCCATGATGCTTTCTACTTACAGGTAGCTTTGGTGGGGCAAGTTGTAAAAACTTCTTCAACAATGAAAACATCCCCCAAATAGAGTGTTAACAGAAACTCAAAGAGGAAAAATAGTAGCCTGAGTTAAAACAGAAGGGAGACAAAAAGCTGTAAGTTGTAAAGCTGGGACTTTCTCACTCTTTGTCCCTTTTTCCTGCCCCATGAAGCACAGAGGGCTTCCTTGGTATCAGGAAGGGTTTTCACACCTTTGATGGGAATGGGTAAGCACATTCTCCAACTTGTATGGAAAAGGAACTGATAGGCAGCCAAGCAAACATCCTGGCCACAGCCAGGCAGGTATCCACACGTTCAGATGCTGAAATAATTCCCCCAATGTTTACAGTTCTTTTCCCATTTTAAAAGCAGTAATAAAAATCTCACAGAGACTTTCTTCCTCCGGGCAGTACCTTTCTGTGTTTCTTTCGTTGTTCTGGCTTTTCTGATTGATTACTGCTCTGAATCAACATCCCCTCTATTGCACCACTCTACTTGAGCAGCTGGGCAATTTTCCTCCCTGCCCTCCTGCTCAATCCCCTTCATCCTGCTCTTGGCACGAGCCCTTGATTGCAAGTCTTCTTCTCATTCTGGTCCTCAGGTCTCCCACCAGAGCCCTCCCCAGCCTCTTTTGTCCCCTCTTGCCGAGTGCTCTACCTGCTCAGTGCCACCGCTTTGAGCTCACTCATTCTGCACCCCCCTGCAGCTTGTCCCCTTCTCCTCATCTTCTTTCTACGTGCTGGACAGGCTCCACTCTACAATTTCATCAGGTGGCCTGGGGGTGAGGGTGAGCAAGCTGTCACTTAAACTCCCTCTATCTCAGCCAGCCTGAAATGGAAAGTGTGATAAATGGAACCGTACAAGGCTCAATTTCGTCTGGAAATTTCAAACTTATAATGTTCAAATAGGTTCATAAATTCGCCCATAACGTGTCTCTGCTCTCCCTAATACCCAATTGCAGGTTTCAACTGAGCAGGTCTCTCTACCTGTTTTTACAGCCCAACATACTGTATTTGGATCTTGGCATGCATCTAGCACCTTTGCTTTGGCATGTTTTTCATCTAGTGCCCATCCGGGGTTGCAGCCACTGCATACATATTTGCTGATTCTTTTCCAGAGGACAAGTGTCAACGGTGGACAGCGCAGGTCGTCTTCAAAGGAATTTCACTCAGGGCTGCTTTTATTTCTCTCTGTTTCTAAAAGCCAGGGCTGGCTTTGTTGTTGCCAAATATGTTTCTACATGTCCTGTCCTGGGGAAAAATTGTCAATTGGAGAATCTTCAAATTGTGCTCTCACTGCCTCCCTGAAAGAAAGGCTTTGCTCCTCCATGTGCCCCTCTTTTCTGTCCCTTGTCTTCAGGCAATGGGCCTTAAAGTGACATGAGCACGTGTATCCAAATGGGAAGCAGAAAATTATCAGCATGCCTTTCATTAGCTACCCAAGACCACTAACATTAAGTTCCTTTTGCAAAATTTGAAATGTGGCTCAGTTAAATGCATAAAAATTTAAAGAGAAATGTAAACACATAGCATTTTCCTTTATTTCTTTTCATTAATTACATATATAATACACATATAATTACACAGGCAATAGATGAAGAAATTTCATTTGCATTCCCCTTGGCCACCTTTTCGAATTCACATACCCTAACTAGATCTAAGGGCTGTTTTTCATGCTGTATTTTCTTTCTGCATTTAGACCCTGTATGTCTGTAGAAAAATGTCCCATGTATTTTTTTTAAAGTAAAATAATCTTTTAGGCATGCTTTGTTCTATACTTTTATTTTCCCATTTACAATATATCTCAGAGATCTTTCCACATCATTAGATACTGTTTAATCCAACTGCTCCACAAAATGTTAAAATGGCTATATCAAGTTCCTGAAAATATTCCCCTAGTAATGAACATTAAAATAATCTACAATTTTTCTGTTTTTCACCCTAATATATATTAGGGGCTTTTCCCCCCTATAGTATATACTATGAAAAGGAATTAAGGGAATGTCTATTTTTAATTTTCATAAATATCACCAACTTACCCTCCAAATTAACTTTACCAATTTGGTATATCTTCTTGTGAATCATTTTTCCTTTTCTTTTTGTATTTATTTATCATTTTATTTCACTTTTTATTGTGTCATTTCTAACACTTCCCAGTCTGAAAGCAGAAACAAATTGTCTTGATCTATTCAGGCTGCTATTGTAAAATATCATAAATTAGTGGCTTCTAAAGAACAGATTTATTTCCACAGTTCTGAAGGCTGCAATTCCAAGATCAAGGCAGTAGATTCAGTGTCTGGTAAGGGCTGCTCTCTGCTAGCTCTGTCTTCACATGGTAGCAGGGCTCAGGGGCTCCCTAAGATCTATCTTATAATGGCACTAATCTCACTCAAAAGGGCTCTATCCTCATGACACAATCTCACAAAAAAACCCAGCTCTTAATATTAACACTTTGGGGGTTAAGATTATAACATCTGAATTGTGCGGGAACACAAACTTTCAGTTTATACCATAAACAAAAGAAAATTTGATAAACAGTGCTTTCTTCTAACCTGACATACAGTGTGCTCTTCTGCCTATGTTGCCCCATGTCCCAGTACTCACAATACTAACTTCTAATGTGTAAAGAGAACTTGTTTTCTCAATTCAAATGCTAAATTCAGAGCAAAAATGGGAAATACATTTAAAAAAGGGCTAAGAATATTTTCCTATCTTAGGTTGTTGATACAAGAGAAATCTCAAAGGGTACTGAAGTATCTTTCAGATTAGAAGGGATTTATTTCAAAAAAAATTCTCTACTTTTAAAAAAGCTTTTAGAATGTTCTATTAGTTACAGTAATTTAAAGTACAACCCCCAATGTGGGTAACATGCCAGTCCAGACATTAAGAAGGAGTAGCGACCTAACATTTTAAAGAAAACAATTTATCTTGAAAAATTCTGCTATTTGAGTTAAATGTATGTGTGCTTCAAAACTGGATTATTTCCAATTTATTCTGATTCTACATTTTGTTTTATGTATAATCATAGTCTTGAGGTTTTTAATTCAGTCCCTCAATAGGTCCACCCAGGGCTTTTAAAATATATATATAATATTTGAAGCAGGAGATACACAATAATATTTTTAAATGTATGTGGTAAAATAGCTTTGGGAAATGGAGTAATTCATATCCACTGCCCTGTTAGATATTCACAGTCACATTAATATATCAAAGGTTCTAGAAGTCCTGTATCCAGACATAGTCTACCTTGGTCCAAAAGCCTATTTGTCTATGATAATCTATTTTTCACATAATTTTTTAAACATCCTCTGGAACTGTTATTGCAGGCAGCACATTTTGAGATACACTATATAAGTACAAATCGTCAGGAGAGAGAAAGATAGGAAACCAATGAGCGTCAAAGGGGGTGAAAGCAGGCAACATTAAGCTAAACAGGAAAGAGATTCTAGATCCTGGGGAAGGAAACTGATGAGGAAAGCATGAGAGGGACCCCAGTGAGCCACAGGAAGATGGCGTAACTACACTCAACAAATAGTTATTGACTCATGTTCATACCAGGCCCTGTTCTAGGTACTGGGGAGGAAACAGTCATCAACATGAACAAAACCTTCTATCCTTTTAAAACCACTTCAAAATATTGTCTACTGAGAAGTTCAAATTCTGAAAGTCATAAATGTATATATTATGTTACGAATTTCTATATATCCAAAGATGCCATTGAGGAAAAGAGGTTTCAGATGTAAACTAGAAGAATATGAAGAACTCTTACAAATCAATAAGAAAATTACAAGTGGGCCAATGGTAAAATGGATCAAGAGGTATCCACAGAGGAAGAAATCCAACTAGACAATAAATATATATAAGTAATGGGCTAAATGCAAAATCATACCCTAAAAAGACACTACTTCACAGCTAATACAACCAAAATAGGACTCCAATAATTTCATGTGATCACAAGAATATGAGGGAGTCCTTAAACCTCACCAGTACAAAAATAAATTGTATAACTTCTTTGGAGAACATTTGGTCCGATACTGCGCAATAAAACATGTGAACCACAAATATAAGCCATGCTTTCTAGTAGACACATTTTTTAAAAGTAAAAAAGAAACAAGGAAAGTTCATTTTAATAATATATTTCATTTAACTCGGTATATTAAAAAGACTATCACTTCGATGTGGAATCCATCAAAAACTTATTAACCATTTTGAACACTTTCTTACTATCTTTGAAATTGTGTGTATTTTGTACATGTAACACATCTCAACTGAAAACAGACATTTTCAGGGATTCAACAGCCACATGTGATAAATGGCCACTGTATTGGACAACACTATACTCGGCAATATCTAGTAACATTAATGTTGGCTTCAAGAAAACTATTGTAGGTTTACACCAAGAACTTGAAGAGTATGCATTGTATACTTGTTACCAAAAAATATTTTAAAAACAAACTATGAAAATGTTCATCAACAGAAGAATGAGTTTAAGCATTTTTTACACCATACCATATTATAGAACATAAAAATATGAGCTAGAGGTATACTTGAAATAAAAGTAAATTGTGTGATAAAAACAAATTGCAGAACAAAAACAGATTACAGAAGAATGCATATAGTATGATAACACTTAAGTTCAAAAACTTCCAAAATAAACTATTTTCCTTAAACAGAGCTTGTTGGTAAAGAAGTCAGATGAGTGTAATCAGGATTTCTTGCCTCAGCTGATGGCTCTGAGAATGATTTCCTGTGCTGGGCTCTGTTACCATTATTCTAGCTTGGACAGGGTGGCAAACCAGTCTTGTCTTGCTCCATCAGTTTAAGTACAGTGTGGCAGCCAGTGGATTGAAATCCACAAAAAAGCATGGATGTTGAAAAGTGGATAAAGTGGATGTTGGCTCCATACCCACCACTTTAAGAGACATACACCACATGGACATCCCCCAATAAACACTGATTCAAAGTCAAGGTGCTATAACAGGAACTCTGCTTAGAAAAGGTATAGCTTCACCAACCTACCTAACATCTATAGCTTCACCAGAAACCAACTTAAAAGAAACCACGATTGAATTAAAAGAGGGGTTTTCTTTATTATACTATAGATTTCTTTGAATAATATGAAGTATTGTTGTTTGATAAGTAATGATTTATTATTATACCAAAGAACACTAATGTCACATGCTTCACATATATGCTATGATAGAACTATGCTTTGTTTGGGGTTTTTTGTATATCCTTTTATTGGTACATTTTAGGTGTACAATATAATGACATTCATCATTGGAGATATGCACCTTTACATACTTGTGGTTCTTATTTTTTCTCCCTTCCCCTGCCCTCCCTTCAACCCCTCCATCCCTCCCTATTTACAAAGGCTTTGTTTCCTTTTTTTCATTTTCTCATATTAATTCCATTCCCTTCTTCCCTTTCCCCTACTCCTCCCACTTCCCCTTCCCCTTTGCCCCTTTTCTTCCTATTTCACATTATCTATTATACCTTTTAGTTCTTATTTACATTTTCAGTTTCTCACACTAGAGAAACTATTCAGTATATACACATGTGTGTCCTATTTGTTTCACTTAAGAGTATCACCTCAATGTGCATCCATTTAGCAATAAATGTCTCTCATTTCTCATTTTTGATGGCTGAGTAGTACTCCATTTTATTTTTAAAAACCACTTTTTCTTGATCCAGTCTCCAGTTGATGGGCATTTGGGGCTGTTTCCAAGTTTTAGCTATTACAAACTGCGCTGCTATGAACATGGGTGCACATATATCACTGTGGGATGATTCTTTTAATTCTTTGGGGAAAATACCCAGCAGGGGAATAGCTGGGTCAAATGGGACTTCCAGTCCTAGTTCTTTGAGGTATCTCCATTCTGATTTCCACAGTGGTTGCTCCAGGATAGAACTATGTTTTGCAATTTGCCCAATTATAAAAGTTACTCAAGTGGTAGTGACAGCTGTCCCAGGCTCCTCTCAACACAGGCAGAACTAGAGTCTCATATGTAAGGCAACAGCAGTTCCCTAGGTGTGGTACCCAGGCCAGCAGTATCAGCCCACCAGCACCTATGAAGAATGCAAAGAAATATGTTGCACCACGTAGTTATTGAATCAGACACTCTAGAATGAGTGTAAGTCTCAGCAATTTTGTTTTAACAAGACCTGGAGGTGATTCTGGAGTTATTAAACTTTAATGAGCCTGACCAATCAAAGTACAGTAAGAGATCTTAGCATCAGTATCATTATGGAGTTCATTGTAGATGAAAATCTTGGCCCATTTCTAGACCTGCTGGAAAACACATCTGCAGGTGATTGCTTTGATCGCTAAAACTCCAGAACACAGTTGAGGGAACAAAGACTGTCAACTGTTTTCCGGTTTTGCTACCTAGATACGCTTCTGATCAGATTTATGCAGACTTCAGGCAAGTTATTTGACTACTTTCATTTCAGTTTCTCCCCCTACAAAACAAGCATGATATAAATGTCACTGGTAGTCTTCAGAGGATTGTCCTGAAGGCAAAATGAGATCATGTGTCTGTAGTGGCTAGCATGATTCCCTACACAAAGCAAATGCTCAGTTAGAAGTGGCTATGGTTGTCTTCTGATCCTCTTTAAAGAACACTAAACTAACCTTGAGAAGATATCTACAAATAAGGGCAAACAAGACTGTCAAGATATAAAATTGGATCATTTAAACCACAAATACATGAGCTTGAAATACTGATGTGCTTGAGATGTGAAGTTCTCAGAATAAATACTTTAGCATTTATAGTCAAACACACAATAATTAGACAAGAACTGCAGAAAAGTCTTGGACAATGGCATGCTCATTATAAATGGATTCTTCTCAATAAATCAAGAGACGTAGTAGGACTTGGCAGACTAAGTAGAGACAATTAGTAATGAAGAACATAGGATAATTTTGGCCCCCAGCTATCTCGCAAAAGATAAGTTAAACTAGGTTTTTTCACCTCCAATTTACTCTGCAACATGAAAATAAGTTATTTCTTATTTTAGTACCCTCTATAATGTTAAACTTGCAGCTGTAACAGGAACAAAAACAAAGGGCTAAACAGGAAATTGATTACTATGAACATGTTTTGTCACTAACTTAAACGGTCAGAATAACTATTTTTTGTATATGTTTTTTAAATCTGAGTACCCATATTCATTCCTTAGTCATGAAATGGTTCTGCTGTATTCCTTCATATCTTCTGCTCTCCTCATTAGCTGCAAAAATAAAATTAGAACAACTTCATGTTTAACAGGAAAAGTTCAATGAATGACTTATGCCTGGATGCAGCTGTGGAAGTGCCCAGCTATGGCAGGGCACCTCCAGGAATGAAGTTTATGAATTAACTGCTGCTGAAAAGCCAACAGAGGGAGCACAAACCATTGTGTTTTTTTGTGATGCATTAAAAAAAACAGCTATTAAAAATAAACTTCCTTGGAAGCATGGCATGAGATTTTTAAAAATTACATCCCTGTGTCTAGATTTTGAAAGATATTCATCAGGTAATAACTACCACACTGAGTCATATTTTCTTGTTTAAAATTCTGTCAGAAAAAGAGTAATGATTTAGGAAAAAATATTTTTATTATGGGGAGAAGTGAGCTGGCCTAATGTTTATTCTGGGCTTATCTCCTTATATTTATGAAGTCCTCACAAAGACCCTTAAGATTCTCCTTGCTCCTTCTTCATCCTCCTCTGGCACATCCCCTATTTGTATTAGTAATGAACCACAGCATGGTTCACATACAAGCAATTATCTAGTTTCATTCCTTACAAATTTAGGTTCTAAATTTGAAATTTCTCTTTCTTGATCAAAAGAATCTTACTTTTCTCATACTCAAAAGTTTCTGTTCTAAGAAAAAAACCCAAGGGCCTCTCAGTGTTTTTGCATGTAGACATGTTACATTATTTGGCTTCTTCGATGAGAATTCAAAAATGAATGTTCTTATATCCTAAGTGGATATTTCATATGGTTGCTGGTTTATGAGTTCTTGATTTTTCATTGAAAAGTTTAGTTTGGAACATATACAAATATCGATGCACATTATCAGCACTTCTTAGATATTTGTCATCTAAATGATTTATTTAAAATACAGACAATTCTCCCAATGCCTCCCTTCTGACAGTTACTTTATGCAGTTATCTGTCAATAATGATTTTTCCCCTAGTAATATGTGTTCACTTTTCTTGGTTAAAACCCTTCAGGGATAAATACTTATAAGGCCAAATACAGTGGACCCTTGACTTACAAACTTAATCAGTTCCCAAGGGCTGGTTGTAACTCAAGTTGGTTGTAAGTCAATACAGCCAAGATCTGGATTTACCTGGATACACGCGATAGATAACAAGAGGCAGATGAATCTTCCATTAACCTAATTAACTCAAGTTGTTCATATATCAGACTGGTCGTAACTTGTGGGTTCACTATACTAGAAATTATATTTGTGCTAATTAAATCTTTACGTGCAAATAGTTTTTTATGTCTCTGATAGTTTGGAAGCAAAAAGCTTTGCTAACACACACTCACAAAAACATTTAGCATCCTGGCTGCGTGTTTTTGTCACCATTATAATCGTTTTGAGATTACTAGCTGTTCAAATATTGCTTAAACCAAAGTCCCAGCTGCTGGAGTCATACAAAAAGCTCTATATATGGCCAGCTGTACCTTATAAAGCTGGTTGTTGCCTATCCCCTACTTTATCAGCAAGCTGTGATTGGTTGTTTTTCCACTGTCCAAACATACCTAGCCACATTGCACTTTTATATGTTGTAAAGTTTATATGAGATTTTGTATCTGTTCTAATCTAAAACATAAACTTCAGCAGCTTCTCCCCTTGCCTCATTTGGAGGCAAAAAGGGGCACCGCATATAATAAAATTTGGTGACTGTTGCTGTTAGAACTTTCTTGTAAGGAATGCAATCATATGAACTAGATTGCTTGACTGAGCTCACAAAGATAACCTTTCAAACTGGTGCAGAGGATACTGTGTCTTATTATTTTCCCATCTTCAATACAATCTTATGCTTGACCCTCATGGCATTAAAACTACCCCCATACATATGGCCACCAGAATGTAGCAAAGGGAAATGGTTAAGTGATTTAAATTCTTTACCACTGAAAGCTTTTAGCTCATTGATGTTCAAAAATAAGTTGAAGAATCTAGCACAGACTGCTCAGAAACCAACAAATCAATGTGCCATTCACCAATCAAACACACAGGCCAATTTCCAGCTACATTACTTTCCAACTATTCATGGAGCATCCAGTTTAAAAGAAAACTCAACCAGAATCTCTTTTTTATGGTCTTCAGGCTGCCATTGAATTAATGAAAAGAAGTGCCAACAGAAGCTAATAACTATTCCTGATCATTGAAGCAATCTACAGAGGTGGCTGGGAGGCAAAAGAACTGGGAGAAATTGAACTTGATGGGTGGGGCCCTATAAATATCCTCTGTGCTTCTTTACTATCCCCTTTCCACAAGACAGTGCCGTGGCATCTGCTCCCAAACTGTTCCCATCCTGTTCAAAAACTGACCTGAATATATATTGGGCTTAATGACCAAATGTTTAAAAATTCATTGCACAAGAGCAGCTGAAAGGAGTTGATTGGTTTGAACTTTATTGTATGCACCTTGCTTCCCAGAACTGCAGTAAAGAGGAAGGTCAGCTGGTAAACATTTGGGCATTTAAAAATAAGAGGCCCTACATTTCCCAATCCCCCTATCTCTTTTCTTTACCCAGAGCATTAGGCCCTACTGAGTTCTTTGTGCCGAACTGGCACTCTACATTGGCTTTTATCTGCCTGTCCTAATATATAGGGGTTAGAAAAATTTTGGAAAAGGGGATGCCCACTAACTTTTGTTACACCCCAACCTGGAAAAGTTGTCCACCCTCATGAACTAGGGAGTCATTTCAATCTAAGGAAGGAGAGTTGAATTTTTTCCTCAAGTATTTTTTATAAGCAACTGTCCTTCCTAGAAAGATCAGTCCTCTGAAAGAAAGTCCAAATCTTGGCACAGTACTCTAGGTAGACTCATCTCTGGCCTGGACTTCAGAGGTTTGCTCTAATTTGGGTATGAGAAGGCCCTAAGGGTCAGAAAACTTCCTGTTGTCATCTCTAAAGTTAGCTTCTCAAATCATGGTATTCCCCTGGAGTATATTGTTGGGAAAAGAAATTATTTGTTAAAACAATGATTGCTTAGCATGAGAAGGCAACTTAAGTAATTCCAACTGTAGCTCACAGTGGGCTTTTAAAATAGAGCCTAATTCTAGAGAAACTAGTACATTATTAAATACATCATTTCTCTCATTCTTGGTTAGCAACAACTTTGCACTTCCATGCTTTCTTTCCTACCTGTGGATGCAAAACCTGTGCTTCTCTCCTGTAGCTAATAGTGATCAACCTGATTCTAATTATCAACAATATGGATATAAACAAATCTCAAAGAAAATAAGGCCCGAGGCCTCTGCTCAATGGAGCATGTTGGATAGTGGTGTTGCGGGAGGGGAGCAGGGCTGAAGACCATTGGAGGACATGGTACACTTCTTCTTCCCACAGTAACAAGAGATTTCCTCCTGTGATCTCATGGCATTTACTGCTGCTTCCACCCCTGCCATCATTTCCGTTATAAAAATTGAATCCTTTGGCTTTATTTGGGGTCCCTTGGAGTATGAGCATATGTGTGTTTTAAACCCACTCTCCTCTTTAACTGATTCATTTCTCTCTTCTTTATAATTTTCCCCTTCTCAGTGTGTAGTCCTTTGTCATTAGAATGATAATCATAATAATAGCGGGGATGTAATTTCCCATAATGCTAATAGTAGCTGTGTGCACATACACACCCAGTTTATTCTTAGATTCATTTACGCTCTGACTTCTTCATCTCATATTTAAATACAGCAGGTGTTTATCTTCATCAAAAATGTTTGTTGAGCTCCTCCGGGGAGCATGGGACTGGCCTTAGGTGCTGTGGGCTTACACGGAGCAGATTTAAAGATGTGGAAATACTATTTTTTCTCCCTAAGATCCAGGACTGTAGAGTTCTATTTCATTTCTTCAGATGTTGTAAGTACAGACCCTTTAGTTTTGCTTACCTTAAATTTCCTCAACTGTGTTTGCAAGGACAGAGAGACCAAAGCATACTAAGTTGAATTATGAAATGGTGTCCTGCTTTTAATATGGTACTCTGCTTCAGCAGTATAATTGAGAAGGATTCTCTTTTTGCAGCTATTAGACAGAGAGAATAGATGGTGACTATATAAGTACTGTGATTTTTTTTTCTTTTTCTGACACTCTTCAGCAGCCTAAGAACATGCTATTACTCTTCACAGTGCCCTTATGATACAGGTAGAAGATAGAGGAACAGAAAGTTAAGTAGATTCCTCCAAATGGGTTATTCATGGTAATAATACCTTTCAATGCATGCTTTGCCCTGAAAAAGTGCTTATTCTTCTCATTTTGTTAGAGATGCATTGTGAAGTATTTAAAAACATAATAATGTGTGTAATTATTCAAAAGTGTTTATCAAAAATAATGCAAGTGGCAAAATATAAGTGATTGTTAAAGCATCAAAAAAGTACTTCCTTATGGTTCATCTTGCTAAGGTGTCATCAAAGTCCAGCAAAATTATGTGACAACAAAAAAATGTTGACTCTATTGTACACAAGAGGATACTGTGATGGTACATAAACTGCTAAAGGTCACATGGCCAATAAGTGATTTCATTAGGACCAGAATTTAGATTGTCTAATTTCAAATCTAGTGGTTTGTTTTCCTTTGTAAAACCATATTAGGAGCAGGGCATGGTGGCGCACGCCTGTGATCCCAGCACTTGGGAGGCTGAAGAAGGAGGACTAATGTGAGTTTCAGGCCAGCCTGGGGTCCATAGTGAGTTCAAGGCTAGCCTGGACTACACAGACTATGTCTCAAAAAAAAATATATATATATATATATAATATATAAATTAGGGTATTAGGGTCCTCTCTGACAATTGTAACTGCAACTGAGAATCTTAGTCATGGACCTAACTTAAAGATCTAGGTTGACAAAAATCTTACTATCAGATAACATCTCTGAATTTATTAGACAAATTGTGTAAGGCAAAACTTAGAGCACACCCAAATGAGCCCACAAAAACCTAAAATGTTCATGTTTTCTGTCTTGGATTGTTGAATTTGGAAAGAGGGCACAACATTATAAAGAGAGCATTTGGGGTAAATCAGGGGTGGCCCTGGATGAGTTTTTTGCCCTCTTACAGCATCAATTCTCCATCTGTGTAATACTGGGAATAGAAGCACCAACTGCAAGAGTGGTTGTGAGCAATAAATAAGGTGATGTATTAAAGGCCTCAGCGCAGTGTCAGCTGTGAAGTAAAAGCTCAATACTAGTAACTATTATATTTTTACTGGTAACCTATTATGTATGTTTCCATTAAATTAAACCTCAACCAGTACACCTTTAAGACTTGTAGTGGCTGTGAAAACTGAAAGCTATTGCTTAATAAGGAAAATACAATAGAGGATTCAGTCCACAGGAAGATTACTTAAAGTTGGTGTACCTTGGTTAACTCAATGCACCCATGTGCCTCCTCCAGGACATCAAATAAGAGAATGCAAAAAATAAAGCACAGAATCAGGCTATTTGCCATTATCTAGAGCTCAAATGCTTTGGAGATTAGACAAAAATATCACGGAAGATAATCCAATTCAAGCTTATTGGTGATAAAAGTTAAAAAGCTACATTTTCAAAAAGATGAATGGACAATTCAGGAAGAGAAAATCTGACTGGTCAGCAAACATGAAATCCTTTAGGTCATTAATACTCAGAAGCTATAAACTAAAGTAACAGTGAGATACTGCATTACCTAACAGATTGTCAAAGAATATTATTTAAAATGGTAATACCAATTATTATTATGTAGGAATGTACAAAATGAAAGCAATCTCATATATTCCAAGTAGAAATACAATACTAATGACATTTATGAAAAATAAATTGTATATGTGGTTCAAATCCATTTCTGGGAATCTATCCTTTGGATATAAAATTACAATATGCAGGTTTGTATGTATAGAGACATATGTTGTAGTGCTGTTCACAGTAAGAAAATGCTCAAACCAGTAAATGGCTAATAATAGGGTTGATGCATCTATCCCATGTAATATATTCAGCAAAAGTAATGCATTAGTAAGATTTACGGGGTCTTATTAAGCAAAAAGGGTAAGATACAGAGAAAGGTTTGTCAAATGGTGACATTTTGGTAAAGCAAATAATATAAACAGGTGAGTGTGCACCCAGATAAATGAACACTGAGAGAAGTTAGGACAAGTACATGAGAAGGTTAAGACTTTAGCATTCAGGAGGTAATCAAGAAAAGTTTCCAGTGCACCAAAATAATCCACAAAAATACATACTGGGTTATAACATATTCCATTTATTTATGCTATGGCATATATATGTATATATGTCTTATGTGTATAGAAGCATTAGAGGAAAATTATTTGAATCTATTAACTATGAGAAGTTAGTAGAATGTATAATAAAGTGAATGGCAGAGTAAGTTGTATAACATGATACTCTGTTGTCTAAAGCAAATAAACAAAGCCCAAATATGTCTTAAAACTCAGCATTCTATTGCCTGTAGACCATATCCAGATGTTTGTGTATTGTTGTGGGTAAAGCTTTATGAAAACACCCCATGTGTCTGTACATTGTTTACAGGTGCTTCTTTGCTGTTAGTACAGAATTGAAAAGTTGTAACAAGGACTATGTTACCAACAAACACTGAAATATTTATAATCTGTCCCTTTACAGAAACAGTTTGTTGGCCTTTTGTATTTGTGATTTTATACATATATTTGTATAAGTAAAAAGTAAGGTGAAGATGTAAACCAAACTGTTATTATTGGTTATGTAAAGGAATGGGATGGATGAGTAAGGAGAAATGATAATTAGTTTTTGTTAAACTTGTTACTATATGCATGTATCTTCATAATTTGAAAACCAGTAAAGAGTAGTTAACTTATAATAGTTTAAGGGGGGAATAGTAGCCTTAGAAAACTAGTTATTTGGAACTTGGGGGATAGAATTATTCATCCATCAATAAACATTTGAATGAATCCAGCGTGTTATGTGTTGGAGATCCACACAGAAGCAGAGCAGTAGGAACTTATAGGCTTGGGAAAAAGCCAATGTGCAGCCATGTAAACATGCTATAATGACGAATAAAATATGCAGAGAAGCAAACCATTTCATTGAGAGACTTGGGGAATGCTGCACATAGCAGTTAACATTAGTGATATGTCTCCCAAAACAAGTCAATGTTTGTTAGGTACAAAAAAGAATTACCATTCAGACAGAATTGAACAGAAAATAGGATGGCTCAGCAGAAGGTGTGAATGTCAGCTCACAGCTCATCTACAGAATAAGAAGAAATTAGGCACAGACCAAGAAAAAGGTTGCAGGACATATAGGGAGGTGGTAGAAGAAGGCAAGGAGTCAAAGATAGGTTTGAACTTCTAGGCTAGCCTTACCTGTGGGAAAGTAGTGTAAATTACTTTAAACTCTATTGCATCAACAGTAGGGAGTCACTTCAGGGTTTTAAAGAAATGAACATACTGACATTCAGTAACTGGTCCAAAGTCACAAAATTAGTAAGTGGCAAAAATGGGATTTGATTCTAGACAATTTAGACAGTGTGGTAGTATCCTGTACTCCCAATTATTATGTTCTTTGATCTGTGGTGAGTTAAGTAATCTTTCCCTGAACAAACATTCATTAATATTTCACCATATGACAGGAAGTTTGCAAAGTATTAGGGATAGAAGTGCTCTGTAATAGTTTGCTCATAGCCTGATGGCAGGCTAGCAGACGGATTGATTAAAAGTCATTGACTTTTGCATTGACATTCCATTTGACTCTCCATTCAGACACCAGGTAGAGAATTTGGTTATTGATTACATATGTCTGCCGTGGTTGCAGAAAGAATTTAGGCAGCACAAGATTTTCTGACCTCAGAATGGCTTAAGTGGATTACATGAGTGGCACATACACTAGAGTCCACAGAGTTTGTCCATTTGGAATGGTTGCCTGAGGATGCTTGGGTGGCATGCCTTTATCTCCATGCAAACTCTTATGAGAGTCTGCCCTCCCCATTGTGCTCCCACTCACAGAACTCATCCAATTGTCCTGATGGTTCATTAGGTCACTTCTACAGGACTCTGGGTCACTGCTTAGAAATGCAGACTCCAGAATTTATTATTGCTCTCTCCCAGCAAATACATGAAATTCACTTTAGTTCAAACCACCCAAGCATGACAACTCTAATAATGATGTTTTAATAGTGTCTATGGCGTTAAAGTTTTTTTTTAAATCTGATATCTGACATGAGCTAACATAAGCAATATCACAGCCCCCCCATTTTTTAATAAAACAGTTCTTTAAATGAGGAACTCAGTTGTACTATACTGATAAAAAACTAATGATTTTTAAAATGATGTTTTACTCCAATATTTGTAATTTCATTGTTAACCATGATTGTATTGTGGTATTTCAGAATATAAGCAGTAATGTTCCTCAACCTAAGTTCATTGAATTCACCTCAGAAAATTTAGGTAACTAATTATCCGAAACTACTGAGGCGGCAACTGTTTGCTTCCTGTATGATTACACTATAATATAAGGTTTTTCTGTAATGGAACAAAAATAATCCAAATTCTTCACTCAGTATGCTAACCAACTACTCTAAAAATTGCTGTTAGGTTACTTGCAAATTTTTGTATAATGAGTATTCGAGTTCGACTTAACAAGGTTGACATTGTTTGGGGGTAACAGATGTGTGCTTACATAGTTTTAAATGAAACCAAGCCCCCAAAGAAGCTCAATAAACAAATGACAATGTTTGGAAAAGAAAGAAGCTTATTTCCTTTGATAGGGTGCAGGGAATTTAACCAACCTGTGTTTATAATTAGTGTCTGGTTTAGTTAGTGCAAAAGAATCTACTTGCAACTCACTTATAAATAAACCAAATAGATCTACTTTCCTATTTTGCAGCCAGTCTGTTGGAGTTTATTTTTCTTCTTCTTTCTCTTTTTTATTGACTACAGACCACTTACTTTATGTCCAAATTATGTTGTTCCATTTTAAACATTCTTTAGGTTTTACATGTTTTTTTCTTCCTTAATTCTTGGCTTGATTAATAAAGATGACACTTCCTCCTATATTTCAAGTAATCCTCCCCATCAAAACTGTAAATTACTAAATTTGAATCAGTTGTTCACATTTGGATGTCTGGTTGGATACCAAAGACGGTATTTTTCTTGGCAGGCCTATGTAGAAAGAAAGTTGCTACTACCCAGTTAATTATAAAACAACATCAAATGAATACTGTCACTTTGGGGCCACAGGAGAACATTTCAATGCTGATGAAGGCAGTTGTTTGGACCTTGTGAACAGGCACATATTTTTGTATTAGAAGCTAAATCTCAGCTTTTAAATATACAAAAGTATGCTGTTTAATTTTGTGAAGAATTGTACAAATCCATTAACTATTTTGAAATCTTCTCTTGAAAATTTTGCGATCCATAAATTCACTGCATTATGTCTACTATTAGTTAATTGGAGTAGGTATATTCATTTAAACTTTGAGTTGGCTTTGCAAGCTGTTTATTTTATTTTTCCCTCAACTTCAGAAGTACATGTGCCAACATAAAGACAGGTCATAAGGGATAAGATATTACATTTTCATTTTTATGCAGTAATATATTTTTTTAAATCTAGTTAACCTATTGTTTTCTCAACATTACTTTGCTACTTAAAATTAACATTGGACTTCTATTTATTATTTAAATCATTTTTCAGTGTAAAGACAGATTCTTTATTGGGTGTGGTTTTACCTTTTGTGAAGATTGCATTAATCCATCAAAAAATTTTAAAACTCAATAAATTCATTTTACCATAAAAGATGTATAAAGCCATAAGCATTTTCCAGATGTGGATGTGGATATAAGTAAAGAAAACTCGTCTGTTCTGAGAGGAAAAACTGTTGACATTTCTTTGAAGTGTAATCTCTTTTGTTTATTTGGTTTTTAATAGCTTCCAGCAGTTAGCCACATATTTTTTAAGTGATGTTGCTCACATACTTTTTTTTTTTATCATGAGTGGCATTAACTTGAAGCCATAAATTTAGAAATTTAACCTGTAAAGGGAGATCATCATTTAGATGGTTAATTGAGTAATTGCCAAAAAAGTGCAAGACACCTTTTACCTTAGCGATTTTTGAAGTAAGAACTATGGGGGACAGAGTTCAGGGAGTCAATTTTCTACTGTTTTAATCTTCAATGTTTATTTATAACAGGCAATCTTTAGATATTGCCTATTTAAGTAGCAAGAACATTTCATTCTTTCTCTGTGCCAATTATTTGACCATTTAATTTTAACTGAAGAGAAAAAAGAAGAATTTTCAAGATTACCATTGTGTGGGTCACTTGTGTTGCAAGACATAATGCATGCACATGCATAGACATCCACAAATGTACCATAAATGAGGGGAAAAATTTAGATTGAAAAAAAAATCATTAAAATTGACTGAGTGACTGAAAAGTCTGTGACACTGAAAAATGGAAACTATTTGGAAAGTAAGTGAAAACTTAAAAAAATAAATGTACAAGCTTTTGACATTTCATGATGATTTATATAACGGGCTACATGAGAATTAATTTGATATCAGATGTAATACTGCACAAAGCGGAGTGCATTCAAGGTTGAGGAAATTTTTTTATATATAAATTAAGTTTGAGAACCATTTCTCATTCTGTCCAATCAATGTTTCTTAAATATTACTTACAATAATGTGAATCTCCAAAGCTTAATATGGTGGCCTTCATATATGCAAGTGTATTCATGAAGGTATATGTCCTATTCCTATTCTGTATTGAAATGCTACATTTCTCTGGTTGAAGTTGATTTTTATTATCCAAGTTGAAAAAAAAGTCCTGAAAATGCTACTAAGGTGAAACAATTGTTATTAGAATAAATAAATAGAAGTCATGTCCTATAATGTTTTAAAAAATCTTAAGATCAACTTATTTCATATTTTTAGGCAGTTCTAAGTGATGTTCTGTATGCACTGGTTATAAAATTATTTTAAGGGATGCTCCTTGACCAGCAACTCAAGCTACATATTAAGATTTGCTCTGTTTTTCATGTGTTTTCCATCAAGGAAGTCTGTGGTTACCTTCCTGATTCTGCTGGACTGGAAAAACATAGCTAATATGGTGAGATCTGGAGAAGGCTTTGATGCAGGGACTTTGCAAATAAACCTCCAGATGCCATATGGTTTACATTCATCTCTCAATTTATTTCCTATAAATGTCTACTGAATATTCCATTGAACCAACACATGTGAAACTAGAACTGAAAAAGAGAACAGTATATAGAATACTTTGTGGCAGCAAATGATTATCATATTTCTTTTCCAATATTGCTACCAGCCTTAAATGCACGGCAAATTAGTTAAATGCCAAAGTTCTCAGACTTAAAGCAAAAATAAAGAAAAATATTTTACGCTATCAAAACAACACCATTTTTATGTTTTAGGTAAACTGTCTCACCCTCTGGAGCAGAGGTTATTTGTGGCAGCATGGAGCAGTGTGTTTAAGTTGCTGACACTTAAAGAATAAAGTTCACTGTGCTCAGATACAGAAATAAATGCTATGAAGATGCAGCCAAGGAAAAATAAATGTTAGCAGAAGAGTTTTACTTGAATCTGTCTGGGGATTGACACATGTTGTATCATCCTCTTCAGTTCCATTCTGTTCTGAAATCCAGGCACTGCTGCCCTGTGTTTTTGTCCAAAGGAGATGGGCCAGAACAATTCTTCTACCAACTGAGCTTACTTAATGCCTCACCTTTCCAAAATGAATCCATTTTCATTCCTCCTAAAACCAGTATTTCCAAAAGGAATGGCTTGAAACTACCTTGTGCTTGTAGATAATTTTTCTCCCAAATTTACCTACTGATTTTATCTATGAGAAATCCATTTTTCCCCAGTGAGCAACGCTACAAAAATACAAACATGGCATCTCACAGTAACATGATACATGGTCAATCAGCTTCTTCATACTCCTGTTACTTTTAGTGTCCTCTCTTGCTTGCTATTTGTATGTTGATGTCAAAACAGAAGACATAAGGACAAAACAAGAAGAGAAAGGGAGGAGAATTTCCTCAGATGCAATACTTTGTTGGTTTTCAGTATTTGACTTGCCAAGTCTTTTATTTAATGTTTTAATATTAAGTGTTTGGTAATTTAATAAAACAAATTAGAAAAGCACAACAAATCAAAGTGTTAGTAAGTTGAGTGTACATGCAAAGAACTGCGTCAGTCCTTAAGAAAGAAGAGAATGAGTATTTCCTCAGATTCTAGCCAAACCACAGCTTGTCCCCTGGGATTACAGTTTGGGTGTTCTACACCACGAGCTCAACATGTGACTAGGTTTATTTCCTTAACAAAAAATATGGTATTATACTGAAAAATCATCATTTTTTTACCAATGTCTTGTATATTGTAGACAAAAATTACATCATAAATTTATCATTCTAGAAACAAAGTAGTAATCAAAAATGAAACAAGATGAGAAAAAGCACTTGAAGTAGCTGAAAATTTTTGCTTTGTGCATCATTCTTTTGTGACACCAAAGCTGATATTGAGAACCCTTATATTTAAAATGTAAAACTTTGAAGCTAAAACCAAACATTTCATTGAGATTTTTTTAAATAAGTGAATGGCAGGAGAGAAATCCCTTGTTTATTATTAACCATCAAAGATGCTTGAGATATTTGCGTGTGTTTTTCCATCTATTTTTACTATCATTATTATAAAATAGACACTTCCATATGCTCCTAACTTTTAAAACTTAATTTTATGGTTTTCTTAACAAAATCTTTAGAAGATAGAGCTGGAAAAGGATAGGGGTAAGAAGTGTGATTCTAAACTTTACATGGAATAGTTCATTTCTACATAAGGTACATATACAATCATAAAATTTTTGACAGCCAAAGAATTTCATGACTTACTAAGTAAAAAATTTTACTATGTTCATTCTACACATGTGCAACACATAATTAATATGTTTACTATTTTCTAATTTTAAAAATTAAATTTTTTTTCAAAATACTGCCAGGTTAAAATACTTTGGTGACCAATTCTATCCCATAGTCATTTTCTTCTTTTCTAGATTAATATTTCTTTTGTTTTTTGGCAGTAAATATGCTTCCAAAATAAAACTAACTCCTTCAAGATGGGGTAATTCTCTCTTGGGCCTTAGGACAAGGAGGAGAAACAATTTGAGAAATTCAAATGCACAAATCCCAGGAGTAACTTCTCTTAACTTGTCCTTGAATCAAAAAGATTTCAAAGATTAAAGATGAGCTTGCTCCTTAAAAATGTACCTCATTTAAGTCCACCCTCAAAATCCAGTCATGAGTAGTAAATCCTATTATCAAAATTGCTATTTGTGAGTGTTGTATCCATGACTAGTGATCCTATTATTAAACAAGCATTTTAAATGAGTAAACTTAAGAAATTCAACATGTCTTTTCCTCTGATTTCATTGTGATCACATGTTGACTTACTAATTCAGGAGGAAAAATTAACATATTTGGCTCTTCTGTTCCTTGTGCTGCTGAGAGTACCTGAGTCTATGAAATAGTGTCAACTAATTCTTAGAACAAAGAAATTGTCATTTTCTTACTTTTCTGGCTCCCCAGCTCAGCAGAGGATACCAATTTTTGTTTTGTTGGGAGTACTTGCCTTCCATTAATAATCACAGCGCTGACCCTGTATCTCCCAGGGCAACTGGTGCCCCATAGCCCAGCCCCTGCCAAGTCCTGTGCATACCCTGTGGGTGAGCTCTCTATCTGAACCTATCTACTTGGCACTTAGAGAACTGACCTGAGAATCCTATTGCCAATCTAGATGAAGAGCTCTGGAAACAAAAGTCACCCTGAGATACTAACATTCACGATTGGCTTTTCAACAGCAAATAGATAAATTTCACATTTCAATGGCCTAGAACTGATACTTCTATCTGGGAAGAAAGGGAATGAAAAAATATGAACTAAGTGATTTTTCCATATTACCAGCTGTGGTGATGAATATTTGATTTTAAGGGTAGTCTGGCAATGTAAGTAGTACTGGTTCTGATTATTAGGTGGAAGACATTGAAAGATAACCTAAGATTCAAAAGTTCTCCTAAATAACTTGTTTACTAATATGGACAGATAGGCTCAGAGGTTTCAAGGGGAAACTTGATATCAGTGAATGTATTAGAGCTGTAAAGGCAAGAGTTGGATCTCTGTTATGATTTGCAAAGGTGCATAATAACAATGGTTTGCTCCTCAGCCTGTGGCACTACTGGGGAAGGGGGCCTAGTGGAAAGAAGTTAGATCATGGAGGACATCCTTGGAGGGGACACTGCAATCTGTCCTCTTCATGTCTCCCACATTACTTCCCTAGCCACCATGAGGTGAGCAGCTTTCTCTGCCAAATGCTTGCACCTTGATGTTCTGCCTTGCCAAAGGTCCAAGTGGCATGGCCAAGTTACCATAAACTGAAACTACTGAAATAAATCTTTCCTCCTATAAATTGGTTAATGATCTCAGGTATTTATCTCAGGGACAGAAAGTTGAATAACTCAATCTCCAAGTAGTTTCCCATCAGAATGTCATGTGTGTATTGTAGGTATAAGAGTAGACAGACTTAGAAGTTTTAAAATAAAGGTCGTTTCTTGGTCCCTTCCTGTCTATAGGACTAGAGCTCCAACTGGTGAAAACCTCTAAAATAGACTTTATAAGCCATTTTAATTGATAAAAAAGATGTTCTGATGAAGTCATTTCTTTTGAAAGTCATTCTTCTTGATCATTTCTGTAAGATGGCCATTATTACCATTTTTTGACCATAGATATTTGGATATAAAAAGCATCAAATCACACAGTGGTTAGAAATGTGACCCAATATAAATTTGTACCACATCTAAATGTCAGGCAAAGTGCAATACAAGTGCTGTTTGTTTTTTTTTTTGTCTTTGCTTTTTGGGAGGTTTTGTGGGTTTTTTGCTGATTATGATCAAGATACTGTATAAGTCTGAATGAGTTAAATATTTTGATGAGTGAAACAAAGAAGTCCTTCCTACATCGCAGGAACTTTATTAATCCCTTTACTGTTAGTATGGAGGGGTAGGGTTGAAGGGACAACTCTTGCTCTCACATCACTCATAACCCTCCATCAATGTGCTCTCTGCTGCAATGATAGGCATGTGAGGATCATTACTTCACTTAGGATTCTTGAATTGCAAGCAACAGAAGCAGTGTCTAACAAGCAGAAAAGAAACAGAACAAAGTTTATTATATGTCACTTGGCTTGCGGGAGGAGAAAAACCACTCAGCAGAAGAGCCACCCCCACTAACCTCCATCGTCTAGTGGATTAATGAGTACTGGTTGTGTTTAATTATTCCTTAAATCATTCCTCCTAAAATTCAGCCAGCCCAGAGAAAACTCTGATTCACTCAGCATGAGTCATGTGTCACCACAGACCATGAGAGGGCCAAGAGAGACCAGTGCACCAAAACCACACACAATAGACAAGTGGTTATTTCACAAAAGCACCATGGGTTCTGGAACCAAAAAGGCCAAACATGACCAAGTATCCACTGTGATCATTTCTCCCAATGTCACAATGAAAGGGTTGAGGAGCATCCTGGAGAAGTGGCCTTATCTTGCCACTCAGCTAAGCAATTAAAAGCAGGACCTCCTTCAGGTGACACACAAGAATACTGATAAAAAAGAATATCCGGAGAGCTATTATGGTCCAGCCTTAACTACGTATTATTTGACTACTTCCAGCATCACTAGGCCTCACTTTTTGTCTGTGGTATAAACTTATAACCAAGTGATCTCTAAACTCTGTGAGTGTATGTGAAAATATTTTGGCAGAGTATGTCTAATGTGTTGCCGGACTACAACTAGAATAAGGAAAGATTGTACATACACCATTTCTTTCTACAAGATTTGATGCACAGCAGGCAGTTACACATTTGCTATTCAACATGGCTGAAAGTGCCATTGGTCAGGGATATTGTGGGTACCCCAGAATTCAGAACTATAACAGAGTTTGCATGATTACAGAAGGCCCAATTTTCTGTACAGATGCCCTGTTGGTAATAATGATTATAACCAATAGTATAGGAATAAAACAGTCCTGAACATTAGAAATCTTTAGCTATTCTAAATAGTCTTATTGGTTGATGGGTCCCTAGCTGTTTTGTAATACCCTTAGGTATTAAAATACTATTTCAGGATACTTTATTTTCATTAACTCAGAATACTGAAGCCAAGTATATATATCATCCACATCTTTTGACTGGCCATGATTAGCTTTGTTGAAAAAATTACCTTCCAAATATTCCTCTAGCTCAAAGTATGCATCTTTATTCTTTTTACACCTATGTGACTCCATGAGAGCTTGAAAACAAAGGTAGATTCTTCAAGCTCCCCATAAACAAAAATCAAACAAACCGAAAAAACCACTTTCCATAAGTAAATTTTTGTTTCCTTTTGTCCAATTTTCCTCTCTATTCCTTAGTGGTAGACACCATTTTCCTATGTCATCTCCAATAATGTATGAGATATTATCTGACTATAATTTACTAGGTAAGTGAATGAAAAATGCTTTCATTTACATGATTAACATTTAATTAACATTGTTAATTGACATTGATTTTTTTTTTAAAAAAAAGCTGAAATTTCAGCTGAAATTAACACTTAACATTGACCTGAACTTTTAAAATAAAAGCTAGGTGTTAAGAAAGTGCAGGGAAGTTCATGATTGATAACATGTATTATAATCTAGCTTCATATGATCTGGGTGGACATTATGAAGTAATGTGCATTGTACCATATAAAACCCTAATGATGGTTAATGTTAGCTAATTAAGATGAACATTGAATGGAGCCAGCCTGGCTCATAGGGGTATTAACATCTTATTAGAGTCTAACAAAATATTTTTTTAGTCAAAGCCATATTATGTAGTGAATCACTTTAAATTCTTACTAAGAAATAAATTTGGAATCAAATTAGACATTAAAACTATATTCTAATCATTGTTTCCAATAAAGGTAATAATAAACACCTTCTTGAATTTAATGCTGTTCCATGTAGGGTCTGTTGTTTCATTTTGTTTTAATAAATCCTAAACATAGAAGCCTGCCATAATTTTATATTATCACCTAAAAGTAGTGAATACTCGCTACTCCCAATTTAAAAAAATATATAATAAGTCTCATATATAGCCAGGTAACTGCATTCAAGTAATCCAAAACAACCATTTCTACCATAGACTAAGCATCAAACTTCTGTTCATTAATTTTCTTTTTCTTCAGTAAAATATCTTTAGGAAAGCCATAAGTGGACTGTAACCATTAGGATAAATTGTCAATTTAACTGGCTTGTGAGATTCATTGAAAGGTGATGGGATCATGGGAACACTATACTCACGAGTGGATTAATCCACTGATGTTTATAGCTGAAAGTTCTGTTTGGGGGAAGGGTCCAGTTGGAGGTGGGCCAAGGGCCATGCGTTTGAAGGTATAGCTCATGCTGCCGCTATGAACTAAGTAGCTTTGATACACCATGCACTTCCACCATAATGTCTCTGCATTGGAGCCACCCAACCATGGACTGAAACCATGAGCCAAACAAACCTCTCCTCCTTTAAGTTGCAGTTGTCAAGTATTTTGTCCCAGCAATGGCAAAGCTTACCAATATATGAACAAACCTGTGTTGTGTGAACAAAGAATTTTGCTTCTGTAGAAATAGTGTCCTTGATTTAGGACATTTATTCAATGTTTGAATGCCTACACATAGTAGGAGGCAGACATGGAAAAAGGTACTATCTGAGACAGCAGAAATATTTTAATAATTACAATTTAGTTATTTGGTAGGATTTAGATGGCTCAAACAGGGCAACACTCACTCTGCTTGTCATGAGCTTGTCCCTAAACTGAACCAAAAGGCCAATTTGTTTGTAATAGAAAATACTTCTTGTACGTATGCTACTCACTGTCCTGTTGTGCTATTTCTAGGCCCTCTAAGGGCAGACATTGAGAAATGTCCTGTTTGAGAAGCAGAATCCACAGGTGGTCCTCAAGGAGGCAGATCTACTCTGGGCAAACTTCAGAACTTAGGCATAATTCCTCTGTTCTCTGGAAAGTTGTCTCATGCAGTGCAATCATCTGGCTGAGTAATATATGAAAGCACTCTTACCCTAATAAAACCAATAAAAAATATGTAATAAATTCCAGCACATACACAGGATGTAGAGGAAAGAGATACTACTTACTGAGACACTCTTGAAGCTTCAGCTTGAGACCCTGGCCCCAAGGCCCTCTCCTCCATGGTAAAAGGGCAGTGTTGTGTCAGAGCATAGGAATCCTTGTATGGCATCCTTTTCCATCACTCACGCCATTCCACCCATCATGGTACACATGCTTGGTTGGAACATTTGTCTTCATAATAGGAACTCAATTACGTGCTGAATGAGCAAATGTACATTTGCATGTGAGATAATCAATGGTCTCATTTGTTTCCCAATATATTAGATACAGAAGAAATAATTATTGAATTGAAATAAAATGTTTGGATAAAGGCCCCTTCCATGGAAAATACATCTATTGAAAAAGTTCTTCAGAGGGAACACCATACACATTTTTCATTTTATAGAACTACTGAGAAGTTGTGAAGGGAGAAAAGAGCAAGAATGAATTCTTTTATGAATAAAAAGGGAAAGAAGCAAGTCTCATTGCTTCCTGCCTGCCACACCATGAATTGTTTCTCCTCTGAGATTCCCCCTTTGCCATGCCACCCTGCCCTGCAGCCAGCCCACTATGGGCTGAAACTTCCACAAACTAGGAACTAAAATAAACCTTTAACATGCAGGTGTCAGGATTTTGTACCAGCAATAAGAAAGTAACTAAAAAAAATCAATATAATGGTTGATTTTTAGTTTAAGTTAGTTACTATTATTTAAAAATAGGAAAATTACTTGAAATATAAATTTCTGACCAAGAGTTTGAAGACCAGGCAACAATGAGATCAGATTCTAGTGACTTCCTCAGTAAGACAGAACACATTTCTCTTGCCACAGCCCTGAATGCAAGTATCCAGCCGACCCATTAACCATTTGCAAGGGGTTTTTTTCTACACCAGTTAAATGTGGAAGAAAACTTTATTCAGAACCCAACGCCACTGTGTTTCAGACCTATACTATTTGAACTCCTTTTTTTTTTTAAGGAAGTGATATCTATGAATTTTATATTGAATTATTTTCAGTTCTGAGAATTAATCTGGGTACCTTTGGACTGAGTTGTATCCCCAAACTTTTTCATATTTATGCATTTTTATTTTGAGACTGGATCTTGCTAAGTTGCCCAGGCTGAGAGTGAACTTGCTATCCTCCCACCTCAGCCTCCCAGAGTGCTAGAATTACAGGTGTGCACCACCACACCTAAATACCCTGAAAGGCACCAAAATACCCTTTTATTTAAGGCACCAAAATACCCTGAAAATCATTTTTGCAAGCAAATAACAAGCAATGTACACAGAATAATTCAATTTTTCAAATATATATGAATGCGTATGCAAACATGAGATGCATATATGAAGCATAATTCATATACTAATATAAATACAGAAAAAACGACTGGAAGGATATATTCCAAAATATTTACACTGGTCACAATGATTGTCTCTAGGTGATGAGATGTCAGATGGCTTTTTTGTTTTGTTTTTCCATCTTCTTTTCTGTTTTTTCTGCATTGCACACAATGAACAATGATTTGTTATCTTCTTGATATGAAGGAAATTTTCCAGTTGTATCTCTGAATACCTGTGGTTCTCAGTAATTTCCACCATTTTCCTGACTCCTTTGTGAGGGACTCTGCCCAGCTTCTCTTTGTAAGCTGTGCCATCCATATGTTTACCTGCCAGCAGCACCCAGCGCTGTGTTTGTTTTTCTCCTCTGTGTACACACTGGTCTCTCCACTGCTCACATCCTGAGGTGCTTCACGTTGGAGTGACTGACAGGGAATCAAAATTAAAAACACCAGTTGGCATTAAAGGTCACTGCCTTATTAGAATTATTCATTCAAATACAATTAACTTACTCCTGCTCTGGGGGAAAAGGAAGAGTTTACTCTGAGGAGAAGGAAAGATCTAAAGGGTTCTCCATTTACAGCCTTTTTGTCCTTTGAATACCGCCCCCCCCTCAACAACTTCATAGACATGACAGGCAGCTTGAGACAAAGAGAGGGCAAAGAGTGGGATGGTGTTTCCTTTGATAGACACAAGGGAGGGCTAACTTCCTTACTTTGAACACAGAATAATGTTCAGGACAAATGGGTTCTTAAAAAGCCTTGCTCAAATAGTGATGCGTATAACAGAGAGTAGAGGTTGTGTCTGCCTTTGTTATCCTAGTGGGATAGAAGCTCATGAAAAGACTGTGATTGACCACCACCTACAGGAGGTGGCACTGTCATAGCTGGATCATTGCTGCATCTATGAAATTCTCATGAAATCTTGGGATACTGCTCTAGGAGTATATACCCCATGCACCTAAAATATTAGCAACTCATTCTTGAAGACCCAGGTAAAATCCTTTCTTTCTTTCTTCGTTTTGGCTTTGAAGTCAGACAACCTGGGTGTCAAATCCTGACATGGCCCCAGGTAGGGCATTTAACCTCTCTAAGTCAATAGGTTTTTTTCTGAAGGAAGATAAAAGTAGTACTACTCAGTGGTTGTTCTAGGGACTAAATTAGGGTGAATTTGTTCTGCTCTGAATTGCAATTTCAAGTAAAAGGAAGTTTTCATTAAAAAAAAATGTTTTGATGGAAAAATGGTGCTACTATTTATTGTGACAGTGTGCTAAGACTTGGAAAGAAAATTTTTCTTTTTAAAAAAATCATCATCCATACCTTCAAGGAGCTTGCAGTCCTCTCAAGCTGAGCCCTAGGTGAAGTAATACAGCATGGGATGAAACCTGTAGAAAACAGAAAGATTAGTAATAGTCTGGGGCAGGAAGTAGAGGAGAATGGGGAATGAGTGTAATGGGCACAGGATCTTTTTGGTATGATGGCCATGTTCTGAAACTGCTCTGTAAGTTTACTAGACATTATTGAATGGCATATTTTAAAATGGTGGATTTTATGATATAAGCAATGCCTCAATAAATGTATTGAGTCTGGAGGACAGCCTGATATCTATCTGTTCATCTAAGCAAGTGGTGGCAAGTCTATGGCACACATGTTATTTGGTCTTTTAAAACAAAAGATGAAAATGTATGAGTTGGTTTTTTCTAAACTAAAACCTCCATATTAAGGTTCAATTGCAGTTTTGGCACTTTGTGGTGAATAAGTGGGTTTTGGATTACAGTTTGGGCACTCATCTCTAAAAGGTTCACCATCACTGGTCTAGACACATGGTAAGGACAGGAGATGCCCAGAGGAAGGAATGGTTCATAATACAGAGGAAAGCTTCACAGGCCAAAGGTGCTGAGCTGAGTCCCAAAAAGCAAGTAGCATTTGACACAGTGAATGGAAACGCATTCTAAGCACAGAAAGCAAGTATCAAGCCCCTCAAGCCAGTGGGATTAAAGTAATTTCTGAATCAAAATTAAGTGGTTGAGCACACTTGAATATTGTCTTCTTTTTATATTATGTAGAATGCCCAATTTTTGAATATTCTGTTTTCCTTTCTGAACACTATTAGAAGGTATCCTTGACCCAAGAGGAAGAAATGTAGATTTGAAGTTTTAAATTGCACACTTTTCCAAAATCACTGGCCTGTAGCTTTGAAATCTGCTTGTCCTAGGGCTGGGGATTTAGCTCAGTGGTTCTGCCACCTGCCTTGCAAGCGCAAGGACCCGTGTTTGATCTCCGGTACCAAAAATAACCTGCTTGTCCTACACTGAACATGTAGATAAAGAGACAAGGACAGCAACTCTGTAAAGTTTTTGACCACATTCCACTTAAGTAGTTTTGTTTGTTTTTGAAGCAAGCAAATAGAAAACAAAGTCCTGGTATCCACTTAGCAGGTCCCACAAGTATTTCTTCTATGTACACTCATGGGTTGGGGAAAATCCTTGTAGTCTAATTTCTCAAAATACTTAGTTTCAAATTCAAATGATGGCTTCATTGCATAGTAGTTTTAGCTCATGGAAACCAGGTTTTAGGTAGGCCTATTAACTTCTTAGTAGGTTTTAAGGAATTGTAACCAGAACAAGTAAGAAATGACTTGAATTTGCATGACATTTGTCCAAAAGTATCAAAGGAAATACCAACTCAAGAGTCCTAGAACTCTAGGACTATATCCTGCTAATCGCTAACTAGAAAAATCAAGTAGCTGAAGATAGTTACTTAGAATAAAAATGGAGGAGCCTGAATGAGGACAAACTCTTGGGCCTCCCAGGCCAGGCCTCTCAGCAATGGATCAGAAGGCAGATTAGTGCCCTAGCTACAAACACTGCTTCCCCTGGTCACCAAAGTCACTAGAAGACAGCCTGCAAATAGACTGGAAGGAGTTGTCGCTGGAGCAAGTCTGATCAAAGGCAGTGAGAAAGTCTGAGAAGTAGGCAAGGTCTGTGTGGACACCGCTGGCAGTCCACCTCCACAATGCCCACGACTTGTGTGTTGGGCTCATCAATGTGTTTTAGAAGCTCTGTTTTCATGATATTATTGCTATATATGTAGTCTCATTCTTTGGACCGAAAGACTCCAAAGAGAAGCAATATCCAAGGCTAAATATGCCCCTAATGCTCCAGAAGACTCATAAAATGAGAGCTCATTATTGATTCTACACATGGCTTAGAAATAATGCTTAATCACACCCCATTTTCTTTGAGAGTTTGAGGGGTTTGTTATTTTTTTAAGCTTTCCCTGTTTCTTTCTGGTCCCAGGACCATAGCAAAGTTCACCAGAGAAATGACTTCCTATATAATTACAAATCCTCAAAAAGCAGTGTGTGTTTTACCTTCTCCAAGAATGAAACACTGCAGTCAGGTCAAGAGTGGTGTCAAGCAAACAACTTTACTGTTTTGGATTTTCTAAAGGCCGAGGAGACTCCAAATAAAACAGCTGCCTCTTGCACACAGTATTCCTGTGATCACGTGTCATGATTAATGACGAGTCAAAACACACTGTGTTTACTCAGCTTTCATGTGAATGTGGTGGTCAGGATCTTGTATGGTTCTGGATGTTATTGGATAAATAAGGCCCATAAACACAGTAAAGGTCTGTTTTCCAAACAAGGCAATTTTTCCTTTCTATACCTTTTAAGGTCAATTTTAAAGCAGAAATTCATGAGCAATATGTCAAACCACAAGGCTTGAGTTTCTTCACTCTACAACTTTTCAAAGTAATTACTAATCTATATTTGCTATATTTATTCAGGGTAGGTTTCTCAATCCCAGTACTGTTGAAATGCTGAGCTGGATAGTTCTCTGTTGAGGGGACTGCCCTGGGCTTTAAAGGACAATGAGCAGCATCCCTGGACACAGCCCCCTGCATGCCAGGGCGCCTAAGTCATGACGATCAAGTGTCTTGAGAATTTGCTAGATGTTGTCTGGGAAGCAAAATCTCCTCCAGTTATGAACCACTGGTCTGCCGGTCTACTGTTTTGAATATACCAACAAGAAGAGAAAGTTTAGTACCATCTGAAAACAGTTCACAATAGTAGTACCTATAAGGTGTCGAAATTTTGTAACAGGAACTTATACATAACCAACAATATTTATTTTGACAAGTAAATTTTGATCATTTTTAAAGAGACAATTTTTAGCTAGTATGAATAAGGGGTTAATCTGGAATAAGGAGATAGAGTATTTTCCATAGTGAAATCCAGGTTATTTTTTTTCTTTACGTAGTCCTGTGTTATACTGAAAAGAACAATTGTATTCAGTTTTTCTTTCAGGAAAAACTGCACCAGCTCAATGGGAAAATACAAGTGAGGTCATTTTTTTTCTTGCTGACTAAAACATTCCCCTGAGAAATTTCAGTCATTTCCTTATACCACTCTAGTTTATCCTTGGCCTTTTGTTAAGCATATTTTAAGAAATTCTTTGCATATTCATCTTCATTGGAGCTTCTGGTGTTATAATGAAGCATTTGTTATAAACATTAGTGACCATAATCAGATTTTAGTTTGAAACCTTATATCGGGAAACTTATGTAGGAAAGAGTAGAAGTGCAGACAGTGTTACTGAAGAAACAGTTAATACAATTTAAATAAAAAGGTTTATGGTTAATTTCAACTCATTTAGTGAATTGTAATTATATGATTACCTATAGAACCTCCATAGTATGGTATTTGAAAGATCAAAGTTAGTGAAAAGTCAGCATGTAATTAGTTTCTTGCTTTGGAGCATTAGGTAGAATTACTGCAAAGAGGCAAAACTATCATTTTATAGAGACCCTTAGGAGATTTATAATGATGGTAGACAAATATATGCATACAATATCGCTCGGTGTGCTAAAATTTAATTTCTGTGAGGAAATGTGGTTGAAGATGATCACAATACATGGGAATGTTCTTATTTTAATATTGGTGGATGTTATTATTAGAGAATCATATCAAAAGATATGTCACCAGGGAGAAAATATCATTTATAAATCACTAATGAGTAGCAAACACTGTTTAGCTTGGAGGTATGAGGCATCTCTTCACAATGTGCATTTATGATCAAACACAAAAGATCAAGTGCAGAAAGAATAGTAGATCTATATTTTATCTCATTCTGCTAAGGGATATTTTTCTGTAGTTAGGGTTTTGGTGCTTATATTTCATTTCCTGCTCATCAGAAAAGATTCTGCATTTAGAAAGCGATCTTTATTGTGTCTAATTTGGAATTTAGCTGTTAAGAAAATGCATGATTATACAGATTACAGATTATATAAATTTATTTATGTCCGGAGAGTAGGGCATAGTTGTGCAACTTGTTTGTCTATGATAACATACTAGAAAATCTCATGGCTGAAAACTGACATCCTCTGGGGATTCTGTTGAGATTTCTTGCCTTTAATTGGAAAGTGAAATCAAATGGTTGTCAGGCTCAAACGTGTAAATCTTTGGGCCTTCAGTTGGCTATTTTAAAAGGTGTTACAGTAAATTTTAAATTATTTCCTAAGAAGAAACTTAGTCATAGTCCCAGGTAAGCCCATTCCCCTGACTACATTCAAGCCACCATTGAATTGTCTCAGGAAAATGCTGAGACTTTCTTATGTTCTTATGCTTCTCTCTTTTCTATTTTTTTTCCCCAATACTAAAGATTGAACCCAGGGCCTTTACTATGAGCTACTTTCTCAGCCTCCTTTAAAAAAATTTTTTTTTTAATCTTAACATGAGGTCTTCCTAAGTCAATAAATTTCCCAGGCTAGACTCAAACTTTTGATCCTCCTGCCTCAGCCTCTCAGAGTGCTGGGATTTAAGGAATGTGCCATCAGACCAGGCTATGTTCCTCACTATTTAATGAAGAAAGTCAATCCATTTTCTTCAGCTTAGCACACTATTAAAACTTACGTCTTGCATCCTACCTGGAATCTTAGACAAACCACCATCCAGGCCAAGACCAATCTGCAACATTTTTTTTCATGTTGCCCATGTGTTTTATCCATTTTTTCCCCTAGGACATCCATATTGCTTCTGATCATTGAGAAACAGTGTCACTAAAGCACGCTGTCCTTTGGGTCAGTGCCATCTCACTGTTCAGAAGACCTGTGATAAACTAGAACCTTGAGAGATGCTTCGTTCCACCTGCTAAGGACACTGGTTCACATTACTAAGTGTATTCTCTAGGAGTGCCCTTGAGACCATTCTTTCTTGTCTGCACTCTGAGAGCCTGAGGCAGAAGAATTGCAAGTTTAAGCCCAACCTGGACAACTTATCAACTTAGCAAGACCCTGTCTCAAAATTAGAAAAGGTCTGGAAGTGCAGCTCAGTGCTAAGACACTGAGTTTAATCCCTAGGGAATGGGAAAAAGAAAAAAAGAAGAAGAATATTGCCTCTCCTAAAGGGCTGGTTTGCTTTTTAGCTTATGAAGAACACCAGTTTTGTAATTTTTCATGTTCCCTTATCAGTGTTAAATTCTAAGAATTTTAGAGTCAAATTAGTCATCCATAATGTGCATAGGGCTTAATAATACAAACATTTGTGGTTCAAGTCTCCTTCTTCATTTTATTTAATATCACTTCACATGTTCCTGTTCCTGTTCTTTCATACTCTAACTTACCCCCTGTAAAATATGTCTTCACAAGTCTTTTTAAATCTTTCTGGTAAACAAGCAGACATAATACAATAAAATGACTGTAGAGGCCATGCATTCTAGTGTTTTCACATTGACTAATAAGCTGGGAAGGTCTTCAAGGAAATCAGATAGGCAGATTCCAATCACTATTTTAGTTTAATTGTGAAATTCTTCTAATTCCTTCCTGAGGCATCACACTACCAGTTCAGCTGACTCTTGACTATGATAGCCTGGCTGCATAAAAAAAGGAGACCTAGAAATACCAACAAGGTAAGGAAATACTCAAATGGCAGAACAGGATATTCATAGGAAAGTTAGGAAACCTGCAGGCATGAGGTTGGAATACACAATATCAGCTGTATTAAAATTACGGAGAAGAAGCAGTATAGAACAGCATCTTATTTACTACTAGCTGGGTAGCTGTTGCTCTGGAGAATTACTGAGTATCCTGAAATAAATTCCCCTTAACTAGTCACTCTGAATGACTGTAAATGAAGTTCCTTGTTGCATGTGTGAGATTTTTGTTTTGTTTTGGGTTGGCTTTTTTTAAGTACTGGGGACTGAACACAGGCCCTTTATGTTGAGCTACATCCCCATGCCCATCCCCAGCTCTTTTTAAAATGTTTCTTTTTATTGTGAACAGAATCTAAGTCACTATTTGCCCAGGCTGGACTTGAACTTGCAACAATCATACTGCCTCAGCCTCCAAGCGTGCTGGTATTACAGACATGAGCTTCCACACCCAGCTATATTGAAGCTTCTTGATTTCAACTCAACACTCATAGGAAGGAGCACGTACCTTCTGACTTTTGATTTGGATTCATACTCACAGCCTGTTATGGTTTAGACCTAAAATGACCCCCAAACTTCCATGTGCTCTGAGGTGCGGTTTTTAGAAGATGATTGGATCATGAGGGCATTGTACTCATCAGTGGATTAATCTGTTGAGGAATATGGCTGAATGTGCTGTTAGGAGGTGGGGCCTGGTTGAAGGTGGGTCGCTGGAGGCATAACCTGGACAGGTGTGCTCTTCTCCTTAGCTCCTTTCCTTCTTTCTCTGCTTCCTGACTGCCATGCAGTGAGCAGCTGTTTTCTGCCAGACCCTTTTACCATGCCATTTCTGCCTTGGAGCCAGCTAACTATGGACTGAACCCAGGAAACTCTGGGTCAAATAAATCTCTCCTCCTTTAAGCTGTATCAGTTATTTTGTTCCAGTGATGGGGAAGTGACTAATACACAGCCCCTCTCTATTTGTTTGGCCCATGTGATAGTTAATTTTGACTGTCAACTTAACTGATTTTAGACACTTATATTAGTAAAGTACGCCTGTGGGTGCATCTGGATGGGTCATGGGGACATGGTCCCTTACACCTTTCTCTCTGTTCCCTTTGCTTTGCTTCCTGGATACCATGAAGTGACCAACTTTTGCTCCACCATGCCCTTCCACCATGATGTAACTGCCTTGGAGTCACCTGAGCATGGACTGAAAGTTTTTAAATATGAGCCAGATTAAACCTCTCCTTTTCTGAGCTGCCAGCTTCAGGTATTTTGTCCCAGCAATGAGGAAGTCAACCAGTACAGCCCACAATACTTTACTGTACATGTTCTGTTTCTCTCAAATCTCAGTTGTTTTGCTCAGCCTCAGTTGAGGTGACCCTGGAGTATGGTTGACTTTTTCTCTGGCTTTCCCTCAGGGTTTTACTGCTAAAATGAATTCCATTTGCACTGTGTATCTGTATTTTATGTCAGAAACCATTTCAAATACTTGGTTAAACTTGGTAAGAATCATTTTTATTACCTCAAATTTTCCAATGTGAAGAAAACAAAATTGATTTGCTCGAATATATTGACTCAAATAGAAAGGGTAGTATTGAGTACATCCTCAATGTCATTGTCATAGAATGGGAAGTTCTTTATTAAAGCTGTTCGGCAAAAAGGCAGGAGAGGGTGAGAAATTGTTCTATTTTGAATTCTGAGCCAAGATATGTTATCTTTCTTCCAAAGCAATGATTATTTTGGGGGTAAGCCCCTTCATATGTAATTATTTAAAAATTTACTGACTGTTATAAAATTAGTCTATGCTTTAGTGGTCAGAGTAGAAGTTATTTGGGACTGGGGAAGTGGCTGAAGGTTGAAAGGGAGGCTTTTAAGATCCTGAGACTGTTATGTTTCTTAATCTGCTGCTGATTAGAATATGTTAAGTTTCTGCTGTGCAAGCGCAAGGACTGGAGTTCGATCCCCGGTACCAAAAAATAAAAAATAAAAATAAAAAAAAGAAAAGAAAAGAATATGTTAAGTTTGCCAAAACTCATTGTACTTCTGTATATGAGCATTAAAAAGGTTTTTTCAAAGTTACTATTAGAACATCCAAAGAGATAGAAAATCTCATACAATAGTGAGATTTTTCCATTTTTATGCTCCCCATAGAAACAATCTGGCAATATCTATCAAAATTATAAATGTATATATCTTTTAATCCAATATTTCACTTTTTAATTTTTCCTACAGGTCAACTGACACACATGAAAAACAGTATTTAAATAAGAATATTTGTTGTAGCATTGTTTGTGGTAGCAAAAAATCAGAAGGAACCTAAATGGCCACCAAAAGAACCCATTAAATAAAGAATGGTGCATTATGTGATGAGATGCTATGCCAATGTTTAAACTTTAAAAAGTAAAATAAGGAAATTCCTATATACCAGTTTAGAAGAATTCCAAGGCATATTAAGTGTGTGTGTGCATGTGTGTGTGTATATATATGCATGCCTGTGTGTGTGTAAAAAGAGAGGAGTTATATAAGTTTATTTGTATTCAAGAGCACATTAGAATCTGAGGTGACCTATTAGTAAGCCATCTTTCTTGTTATTCTTTAACTACTATGTAAATTTCTCTTTCAAAAAAGGCTTAATTAAAAATAATTACAAAGTTAAAAAATAGACTCCAACTGTGGTGAAATTGATATTCCAAGGCTTGTATTGCCACTCAATTTGAAAAGAAAATCACAAAGGTCTAAAAAAAAAATTATTGCATACAGTTTAACCTTCACCAAGGTGAGTTATGAGTCAAAATTCCCTGGAGCCCCTCCAGTCTCTTTTCATATTATTTAGACTGTTTCAAAAATGTAGTCAAGAGAAAAAGTGTTGATTCCTTATTACAAAAGCATGTAGCTTCCATGCCACAGGAATGTGCTTGAAGAGCTAACTTCTCAAATCTTCCCCCTGCTCAAAGTTTCCCCTTCTTTTCTCTTCGATTCGCTCTGACCCTTGATGAATGAATGTGAAGCTTATCACATTCAATATCTTTATTCTTACTTCCATGATGAAGAATGTAAGTCCTTTTCACACTGGCATATTTGTAAAAGAACAGACAGATACAGGAAGGGATCCAAGAAGAGCAATGAGTGTGGCCTATTGTCTTCATGAATGAGAAAACCAAGTTTCTGATTTGTGTGATAACTTGCCCAAGGTCACACAGATCTCATCCAGGATGAGAATTTGGGTTTCCTGACTCAAAGTACATCGTTCTCTGTTTTCTACATCATTCCTAGTTTTCTGGTTTGCTAGAGGTGTACCTTCAGGCACCAACTATAGACACCTTCTCCTTGTTCTGATTCACAGTGATATGTCTTGATGACATGTGAATACCTTAATTAGAATTCTGTCCTCTTCTGGGTGAGTGATCTACCTGAAGTTTCATGGATTTCTGACCGACTTCTGGAGGCAGAGAAAGAACCACATATATGATTTTAAGTCAGCTGGTGGAGGCTCTGTATAAAATTCTGAGAAAGTAAAGAGAATGAGGTCAACTTCCATAGGAAAGTGAACGGTGTATATTACATAATGACCGAAATTGTTTTACAGCATCTTAGAAAAGTGAAATCAGAGTCATGGAGTGATACATAGGTTTTTCATCTAGTAGGCCAACATTGACTGCTTGGTTCTAATAAGTAAAGGACATTATTAAGGGGATTAAGCTTCAACCAGCTGCAGATGGAAAGAACCATGAGAGAATGGTGTGTGATTAAACACTCTTCAGAAACATTATAATTTATCTTTATTTATTTCTGCACATACTATTTCTCAACCACATAGTGACATTCAAGGTACCTTACTATTTTCTTATTAGTACATGTTTTGCTTACATATTGATCACATTCAGCATAGGGAATTTGTATCTGCACCTAATATGTCTTAATTCTTCTTTTTTCTCATCTGACTCCCCTCCCTTCAACCCTTTGTGTACCTTACTATCTGGTAGGGAAGGCAGACACTCAAACAAAAGATTCCAATTAGATATTCTGCAACTTGTTTGTGATTTCTTACTTTCTCTTTGAAATCAAAAACACATGTCTCCTCCATCATCAGTTCAACTCAATTAAACATATATTTATTGAAGAAAATTAGAGAGCATGGCATGCCAAACTATCCCATCTATCAATAGTTTCAAAGTCTATGAAAACCCCTTTCTGGAAAGAAATGCATTTGCCTCCTTTGTTTCCAAATTCTCCCTCTTCCATCCTGCTTTTGCTACCGTGCAAATCTCACAATTTATATCACAGAGCAAGTTTTATCAGAGACTCTACATTTAAGGATTGCGGCATGTGGTTCCCTAAAATAGAAAGCTTTGTGACCTTTTTCAAAATCCTCCCCATCCCATATATCCTTCCCAGATACACAGCCCATTCTTTCTGTGGAAGGGAATAGTGTAAAGAATGCACAGCCAGCAAGAGGCTTTGGAGCTCAGCAGGGCCCTGGTGGATGCATGCATATACATGGAATCAGGGGCAAACCGGATGGACCGTCTCTCCCAGTGAGTGAAAGTCTTAAACCAAGATTAACCTTGAAGCTCAAATTAGATAAAAACAAATAGAAATTTCTCCACAGGAATAAGAGTTTAATATAAAGGAAAAGTATTTCGTAACCCACATAACTTTAATTAAGATGAAAGGGTTTCCAAGTATCTGCTTCCTTGACAGTCTTATGTTTAAAGATGTGTGTTTGAGCTCAGCATGAAGGAACTAGTCTATGCAGTTCATTATTCACTTTTACAAGGGCCTGCTTTGGGAGCTCTTTGTAAACCTCTAGTGTTCACTCCCAATTTTCTCTCCAAGTGTGCCTTCCTCTAGGATTTTGTTACATTCCCAGGAAATCTGTCGACCCCTATATTGCAATGCAGGTACACCTTACAGTGGAGATATCCCCTTCTAATTGAAGGAAGAAGTCAACAACAGCAGGGACAGTCACCTTTCTCAAGGGACTGCAGCTATGTATTGGAAAGCAGGTGGGACCAGTTGGGTATGAGATTTCTCACATGGAATTCATTCAGACGGGGTTTTTTTGTCTTATTGGAGAAAATCTAGTAGGCACAAGTGCATGCACAGAAAATAAAACAGACACATAAACACACTGAAAGACTAGAAAAACCTTCATGGAAGCTGTTAAAAGATTGACTGGATTTTTTTCAGTCATCTTACTGACATATTTCTGATGCTTTAGGTAAACATCCTTCCATTTTCTTCTGTGTTTTTAAACCATGGTTGGATATCAGCATTTCTCAAGGAGCTTTGTTAGAAACAAATGCTCAAGGCATATCTCTGGAACACCCAGAATAACAGGTGCATGGATGTCACCATCCCAGACATGCACACCGTTGGGTTCACAACTTACTGACTGGGTGATGACACATCAGTGGCATACCTTCCCCCAGTCTTAATTTTTAATCACTAAGAAGAAGAATTATAGTAGCATATACAGGTATTTCATAGTCAGAGGATTAAGTTTGATAATAATTTAATCTGTATGTGCCTGAACCATAATAAACACTTAAATAAACTTCAGCTATTTCTTTATTTTATTCAAGAATAAATGTCAAAAGGCACAAATACATGAAATATTTTCTGATGGTTAAACTTGACTCCTTCTAGGTGGGATCTTAAGCAAATTATTTAATATCCCAAGGCCTCAATTTCCACATCTGTAAAACGAAGACAATACGTACCTACTTTTTCAGGGTTGTCATGAAGACAATGAGATGATACATAAAGAGAAAGACTAGGGGTAGTAAGATTTTACTGAATGTGAGATATTAATAACCTTTATTTCAACTCTGTAGCAGATGGTAGAAAAGTTCTGTCTTTGGGAATCCAGGATGAATTATGTCTCTTTACTGTTATCCTCATAGATATGCAAATTGTAAGAATATACTGTTTGTACGGTAAAAGAAAAAATCATAGAACTTGCCCAACAGATCTTTAGTGGTTTTATTTTTAATTAGAGGTTCTATACCTTTTATGCTGTGAATCTAAAATGTACCTCAAGAGTCTTGAGATGGGGTCTGGTTAGAAAAGATGAGTCTTTGGGGATGTGGCCTGAAAGCTATTCTCTTGTCCCTGCTCCTCCCTTCACTCTCTGCTTCCTGGCCACCATGGATTGAGAGCTTTCTTCAGCCAGAGCTTTCTACCATGATGTTTCTGCCTTGGAACCAGTCAGCCATGCACTAAACCTCCTGAAACCCTGAGCCAAAATAAACCTCTTTCCTTTAAGCTGTAGGTGTCAGGTATTTGTACTAGTGATAGGAAAAACTGGCTAATACAGTACACAAATAAAACAAACCTAGAATACAACACATACCAACATCTCCCATTCTACAGAGCCCCATCCCTTAGAAGACTAAAATATCAAGGCCATTAAAAAAGAAGCAAAGGTAGTTCACAATAAAGAAACACAATGTTTTCTAGTTTTATTTAACTGTAAGCAATTTTTCCTATAGTATCTTTTACTGATAGACTGATTGAAATATATCCTGGAATATGAATATAATCAGAAATAAAATGTTCTAATACATTTGAATCAGATTATTGTTTCTGATCTTGGGTGAGCAGCAATATCTCATACTTTTTGAATGAATATCCTGCAGAAATATTACTCAAAATATTGCTTGCATAAAGTTAAATGACATAAAATAACTCAACATCCAAATATGCCTTACTCATATTAGTGTGAGTAAAATAAATAAAAATTGATCACTATAGCAGAAACCCAAAATGTCTGAGTGATGCAATCTATACAGTCCTTTCTCTAAGACAAGGTATCAAACTCAAACACCTACGGGGACCAGGTAACAACATTAAGAATCAAGCCTGCTCAGTGCTTCTGTAGCAAATACTTCAAAACAGTCATTATTTCCTCTTTAAATAAATTTTTAAAAAACACCTTTCTATCTTTTCCTCATAGCAGCAACTCTTCTGCTTTCCCACTTTTGATCAAGAGAGTTCCAGGCTTAGGAAATATTGCACAATTGCAATGACAAATTGTGAATGGCACTTGCTTGTAGTGGCAGGAAGACATTAAGGAGAGTGAGGGATTGTAGCACACTAGTAACAAAATACTCCATCTAAATGGAGTACAGCCTTTCCGAACAAGCTAAGTGACATGAGAGTATGGAATTAGTACTGCGAGAACTTTGGATGTTCAAACCTGAAATTGTATGATTTAATCTGAAATCTCTCAATTTATACATATTTGCTGAAATAATAACAATGTGTTGGCCCCAGTGGCTAGTTTATTACCACATCTCAGGGGAATGGGCTTGTAAGGGAATGTTCTGATGGAATTGTAAAGTACTGAGTACCAGAAGAAATAACTTCTGTCATGAATCCAGATGGATCTAATCATTTGGATTTCCTCAAATCCAAGTCAGAATCCATATATTGACCATTTCCATGGTAAGTTCAAATTTGAGGAAGGAGGAATTGCTAATCAGAAGGTATTAGAGCCCTTGAGAGTTAGGGCCCTTTAAAGTGATTAACATATTTATTCATTCTTGCTATAGTTTGAATGAATACCCCCCAAAGTTCTATATGCAAAAGCTTGGTCCCCAGTGTGGCAATATTGGGAGGTCCTATTGGATCTTTAAGAGATGGAGCCAAGTAGAGGTCCTTAGGTCATTGAGGAGGTGTCTTCAAAAGAGATTGTGGAGCTACCAAGACAGGCTTGTGACCAAGACAGGGTGAGGAGGACCACCCCAGGCACACCCACCAGCTGCCAGCTTGGCCGACCAGGGCCAAGCAGTTGCAGGCTGACTGGGACCCACTTCCTCCAGCTTGCTCCACCAGCTTTCGACCAAGACAGAAGGCACAGAGAGACATAAAAGCCATTTTCCTGAGCTGCAGAAGTGAACAACAGAGAGAGGGCCTCTCTCAGGCTCCCTGATGGAAACAAGCCCACTGGAAAAGTGAAGAGAATCTCTGCAATAAAGGCACACCAGACCACCGTGCTTGGTAAGTTGGAGGAATCATCATCTCCCATCGGAACCTGGACTTCCTTCAAGGTAAAGGCAGCTGAAACCTGCAATAGAATCTTGCAGAGTGCAAAGTTCCCTGAAGGAGGACAGGGAACTCAATTTGGGACTTGCAGCCAGAAATCTGTCTGAATCTCATGGGTCTGGGACTAGCTTCCTGTGACTCATTGATTTAAAACTGCACACTGCTGCCCATGTTGTCTATTGTGACAACAGAGACATACACTGAAGGAGGCCCTTCATTTGTATCTTTTGTTATTTTCAAAATTACCTCATTTTTTGCTCTTATTTTTAATATTCTTTTTTTTTTCTTCTTTTCTACTCTTTTAAAATTTTTATTTTTCTCTTTTTTCTTTCTCTTCTGTTTTCTCTCTCTCTCACTCTCTCTCTCTCTCTCTCTCTCTCTCTCTCTCTCTCTCTCTCTCTCTCTGCCTTGCTCTCTTGCTTTCAGACATTGTTCTTCATCTCCCCTTTGTGTTCCTGTTCTGGACCTAATTTGTATTTCTTCATTATTTCTCCTTTCTTCCCTTTCCTTCTCTTGCCTGTGCTCTCTGGCCTCACTGCTAAACTTCCCCTATCCTTCTACCTACCTATCCTTCCCTCCCCAACTCCTTCTAACTCCCCATTCTGAAGGGTAAAGTTCCTATATTGAAGAGTTTATCCAATATAACCATATGTTGGGTTGCTCCTTGATTTTGATTTAATTCACACAGTTAAAAGTGATAGATTAATAACTACCAAAAATTATTATTTCCTAAGACGTACTTGATGCTATGGTGTTGCTGATTGTATGACTTGGGCTAAGGTGTTGTGATTGATCTACTCAGTTGTCCTTCCTGGTATAATGAAAATGAGATAGCCTCAGAGCCATTAGAGACTCAAAACCTAAAGACCAGCTATATTTGGAAGACACCCCTGAGAAGCAGGGTCCATAAGGGTTCTAAATACATCAACAAAGATACTTACAATAAGCAACTTCAAAATATCAACCCAGGAACTAAACCAGGACAGTACCAAAAACAAAAATGAGAAGACATTTAAGCAAGTCACAAACTCAAACTTCCACCCCACAAAAGGCAAATTCTGGGGGAAATGAGGTGGAAAAGTCCGATAATCAACCACCTGGACACCCTGAACTGATAGCACAGGAAGTAACAAAACAGATGAATGAGGCTCTAGAAAAATTCAAAGCAGAAATAATCTCCCAGATATTTACAGAGATGGTGAGCAAAGTGAAAGACATGATTAGAGTCTCTAGAACAGAAACAGATAAAAAAAAAAACATGAGCTCAGAAACATGTTGGAAGCTATGAATGTCCTGCATAAGAAAGAAATGGAAACCATGATCACCCAACATAAGAAAGAAATGGAATCCATGAAATAGACACAAACAGATATTCCGGAGATTAAAAGCTCCACTGAAAGCATGCAGAGCAGATTAAGAGAATCTGAAGATAGAATATCAGATATAGAAAACAGGATTGTGGATTAGGACCATGAAAACAGAGATTTCTTAAAAATAGTAAGGGACCATGAGAAATCAATCCAGCAGCTGTGAGATGATGCAAGGAAGAATAACAAGACTGATAGGAGTCCACGAAAAAACAAGAGAAAGTACAATTGACATTAAAAAAAACTGTTCACAGAAGTAATAGTAGAAAACTTCCCAGACAGAGGTGGAGAATTGGACATACAGATAAGTGAGGCATATAGAACTCCATCTAGCCACGATCAAAAAAAATCTACACCTAGACATATAATAGTCAAGATCCCAGAAACCCACCAGAAGAACAAAATCCTACAGACAGTTAGACAAAAGAAACAAATCACCTATAAAGGAAAGCCCATCAGAATCACAGCAGACTTCCCAACACAAACCCTCAAATCAGGGAAGGCCTCGAGTAAAGTATTTCAAGCTCTAAAAGAAAATAACTTCCAACCTAGACTGTTGTATCCTGCAAAATTATCTTTCAAAATCGATGGGGAAATTAGATACTTCCATGACAAAGAACACCTGAGAAATTTCATGAACACCAAACCAGCACTCCAAACAATTCTAAGCAATGTCCTAGAAAAAGACAACAAAGGTCACAGCTCCATGAGGCCCAACAGAGGGAAGCCACCAGGCAAGGTAAGAAACTAAAGGGAAAAGGGGAAAAAGAAATAAGAAATAAAAGAGACAACAACAGTAAAACATCATGACAAGGAAGAGTCAATATCTATTAATTATAACTATCAATGTTAATGGCGTCAATTCACCAATCAAAAGAAATAGACTGACAGAATGGATTAAGAAGCAAAATCCAGCAATATGCTCTATACAAGAAACACACCTAACTCAAAAGGAAATTCATAGACTGAAAGTAAAAGGATGGAAAACAGTTTTCCATGTGACAGGAACCTAGAAAAAAGTAGGGGTAGCAATCTTATTTGCAGACAAAGTAGATTTCAAACCAAAACTAATTAAGAGAGACAAAGATGGTCACTACATCCTTGTGAAGGGAACAATCCAAGAGGAAGAGATGATAATCCTAAATATATATGCACCAAATACAAATGCCCCCAACTATACAAAACAAATATTAATGGACATGAAAAACCAAATAAGCACTAATGCAATTGTAGTGGGGGACCTCAATACCCCACTATCACCAATAGACAGATCATCTAGACAAAACATTAACAACGAAATTCTAGAACTGAACCAAGCTATTGAACAAATGGACTTAATAGATGTTTACAGTGTTCCACCCCAAAAAATCAGAATACATATTCTTTTCAGCTCCATATGGGTCATTCTCCAAAATAGACCACAAGCTAGCTCATAGGACATGTCTAAGTAAATGTAAAAGAATTGAAATTATCCCCTGTATATTATCAGACCATAGTGCAATAAAATTGGAGATAAATAGCATGAGAAACTGCAAAACTCCCACAAACACATGGAAATTGAATAACACCCTCCTGAACAACCAATGGGTCACAGAGAAAATTAATGAAGAAATTAGACAGTTTCTCCAAGTAAATGGTAATTCCAGTACAACATATAGGAATCTATGAGACACAATGAAAACAGTTCTACGTGGGAAATTCATAGCAGTGAATGCCCATATTAGGAAAACAGAGAGAACTCAGATAAATAACCTAATGCAGAACCTCAAACTCCTAGAAAAAGAAGAGAATAACAAACCCAAAGCTCACACAAGAGAGGAAATTATAAAGATCAGAGCAGAAATCAATACAATGGAGACTAAGAGAACGATACAAAAAATCAATGAATCAAAGAGTTGGTTTTTTGAAAGAATAAATAAAATCCATAAACCTTTAGCCAACTTTATCAAGAAAAGGCTCAAATACATGTAATTAAGAACAAAAAAGGGGAATTCAAAACAGACCCAGGAGAAATCCAGAGGATCATCAATAACTACTTCGAGAACCTGTTATCTAATAAAATGGAAAACAGAAGAAATGGACAGATTCCTAGATACATATGAATTGCCAACGTTAAATGAAGAAGATATAGAAATTCTAAACACCCCAATTACAATGAGTGAAATTGAATTTGTAATAAAATATTTACCAACAAAGAAAACCCAGTCCTGATGAATTCACTGCTGAATTCTACAAGACATTTAAAGCAGAACTAATGCCATTACTCTTTAAACTCATCAAGTAAATTGAAAGGGAAGCAAGGCTTCCAAATTCATTCCTGAAAGCAAGTGTTACTTTAATTCCAAAACCAGAGAAAAACCCAAACCAAAAAGAGAACTACAGGCCAATCTCCCTAATGAACATAGATGCAAAAAATCCTCCACAAGATACTGGCAAACAGAATACAGAGTGTCATCAAGAAGATCATACACCCTGACCAAGTTGGATTTATCCCAGGGATGCAAGGATGGTTCAATATTCATAAATAAATAAATGTAATATACTATATTAACAGAGTCAAGGACAAAAAAGCCATGTGATCATCTCAATAGATGCAGAAAAGGCATTCAACAAAATCCAACACCCATTCATGATAAAAACCCTATGGAAAATTGGCATGAAAGCTCTTTATCTCAACCTGATTAAGGCTATCTATGAAAAACCAACAGCCAACATCATACTAAATGGTCAAAAACTAAAAACTTTCACACTAAAATCAGGAACAAGCCAAGGATGCCTACTATCACCACTCCTGTTCAATATAGTTCTGGAAACATTAGCCACAGCAATTAGAAAAGAGAAAGAAATAAAAGGAATAAAGATAGGAAAGGAAGAAGTTAAAGTGTCATTATTTACTGATGATATGATACTTTACATAGAAGACCCAAAAAACTCAGCCAAAGGACATCTAGACTTAATTGAGAGATTCAGTAGAGTAGCTGGATATAAGGTCAACACTCAAAAAACAATAGCCTTCTTATACACAAATAGCAGAGTCACTAAGAGAGAAATTAGGGAAACAATTCCTTTTACAACAGCATCCTAAAAAATGAAATATCTAGGAATTAATCTAATAAAGGAAACAAAAGACCTCTACACTGAAGACTACAGCACCCTGAAAAAGGAGATGAAGGAGGATATAAGAAAATGGAAAGACATCCCTTGTTCCTGGGTAGGAAGAATCAATATAGTGAAAATGGCCATACTTCCAAAACTGCTATATAGATTCAATGCAATGCTTATTGAAATTCCAACAATATACTTCACAGAACTAGAGAAAACAATCCAAAAATTCATTTGGAACAAGAAGATACCTAGAATAGCAAAAGCAATTCTGGGCAACAGAGACATGGCTGGGGGTATCACAATACCCAACTTGAAGCTATACTACAAAGCTGCTGTGATAAAAATAGCATGGTACTGGCAAAGAAACAGACCTGAGGATCAGTGGAATAGATTAGAAGATGCAGAAACAACTTCAGACATACTCAGCCACCTCATCTTTGACAAAGGAGCCAACCACCCTCATTAGAGAAAAGATAGCCTATTTAATAAATGGTGTTGGAAAAACTGAAATTCAACCTGCCAGAGATTAAAAGTAGACCCATATCTATCACCATGCACTATATTAAGATCTAAGTGGATTAAAGATCTAAATATTAAGACAGAAACACTAAAATTGCTGGAAGATAAGTTGGGTAGAACTCTTGAAGATATTGCCATAGGAAAAGACTTTATGAACAAAACTTCAGTAGCACGGAAACTAGCAGAAAGAATCAACAACTGGGACTTCATCTTATTAAAAAAGCTTCTGCACTGCAAGAGAAACCACCAATAGAGCTAACAGACAACCTACAATGCAGGAAAAAAATTTTAGCAGCTGTAACTCAGAAAAAGGACTACTATCTAGAATATATAAAGAATTGAAAAAAAAAAATCAAAGACCCAATTCAAAAATGGGCATCTGAAATGAACAGACATTTTTCAGACAAATAAGTAAAAGCAGAAAATAAGCATATGAAAAAATGGTCAACATCACTGGTCATTTGAGAGATGCAATGAAAACAACACTGAGATTCCACCTCACCCCACAAAGAATGGCTGCTATCAAGAAAACAACCAATAACAAATGTTGACGGGGGTGTGCAGAGAAAGGAACCCTTCTCCATTGTTGGTGGGAGTGCAGACTGGTGCGACCACTATGGAAATCAGTGTGGAGATACCTCAAAGAACTAGGGCTGGAGGTCCCATTTGACCCAGCTATTCCCCTGCTGGGTATCTTCCCAAAAGAATTAAAGGAAGCATACCACAGAATTATATGTGCACCCATATTTATAGCGGCACAGTTTATAATAGCTAAAGCTTGGAAACAGCCCGAGTGCCCATTAACTGGAAACTGGATAAAAAAGATGTGGCTTTTTTATAAAATGGAGTACAACTCAGCCATAAACAATGAGAAACTGGAGTCATTTATAGCTAAATGGATGCATATTGAGACCATACTCTTAAGTGAAATAAATAGGTCACACATGTAAATACCGGTTTCTCTAGTGTGAGAAACTGAGAGTGTAAATAAGGATTAAAAGGATTAATAACAAATAATTGATACTTTGAAATAAGAAAAGGTGCAAAGGGGTAGGGGTGGTGGGAGGGGTAGGGGAAAGGAAAGAAAGGAAAGGAAAAATTATGAGAAAAGGAAAAAAATGGAAACAAATATGTAAATAAGGAAGGAGGAGGAGGAAGGGTGCATAGGTAATGGGGAAAAGATGAAAACCAAGATACATCATGTTCAGGTACAAGCACCCAATGATAAATGTAAACGTATTGCATACCTAAAATGTACCGATAAAAGAATTTAAAGAAAAAAATGAGATTGTTGGACCCTGCTCCCCCCATCCATACCTATTCCCTATACTTCTCTCCTCCTCCTTCTTTTCTCCTCCCCTCCCTCCTCATTCTTCTTCTCTCTCCCTCTCCCCCACTTCTCTCTCCCTCCTTCCCCCCCGCCTTGCCCCATCCCTCTCTCTCTCTCTGCTTCCTGGCTCAAGATGTGAGCACTTGCTTGGACACATGCACCTGGCATGATGTGCTACCCTCAGCCACCCGATCTTGAGCTTGAACTTCCAGAACCAAAAGCCAAAGTAAAACCTATCTTTATTTCATAGATAACCTGTCTCAGCTATTTCATGACAGTGGCAGAAAGTTGAAATAATATTTCTGAGTGCCTTATTGTGTGTCTGGAACTGTTCTAGAATCTGAGCATATGTTAGGCAACAGGACAAACCAGTCTCTCCTCTCACAGAGCTTAGGTCTTAGGGGCAGGCACAAGTGGTAAGTGCCTCTGCTTCCTCATTTGTCAGAAGAAAGGTCACTGTAATCATCCAGGGGTGAGATGGGAAGACAGCACCGTGTTTTATGTGGTATGTACTATGCGGGAAAAATAAGGCAGGGTGTGGGGGTAAAGAGTGGTGGAAACTGGGGAGACGGTGGAGTAAAGAATAATAAAGTCATTAGGGAAATTCTACTAAGGCACAAAATACACATTTTACCTGGGAACCGAATATATTCCAAGCCTTTGCTATGGGCCAAGCACCATAAGTTCTACCTGGATGAACCCACTTCATCTGTCTGGCCACCATCAGTAAGGCAGTGCTTTTATTATTTCTTTTTAACAGATGAGGAAATAGAGCCTCAGAAACACTTAGCCCTTGGCCATCTCTCAGAAAACTTGAGCCACCCACACTGCCTGGACCACTTTTTGGTTCTGAACGCCACTCTGGTTTCCATTTGCTTCCTGAGGTGGGGTGGAGTTGCTGAAAATTTTCTTTAGAAGAGGAAGAGGAAGCCAAGAGAAGTTCAGCCACTCCTTCATCCCTTGAGCCAGGCTCATTCACATGCACAGACAGAAGGAAAATGAGAAAATGTACTTTGGAAACCTAAAATATACATGATGGATAAAGTATATCTTATCTAAAATGTTTGGGATGGATTAGAAGTGCTATAGGCTTTGGATTTTTTTCTGATTATGGATGCATATACATAACATCTTGAAGATGGGGCATAAACCTGAACATGAGATGAACTTGTTTCATATATACCTTATACTTACTGGCTGAGGTAATTTTATACTATATTTTCAGAGTACAGGTAACAAAATTTCATGGTGTAGAACTGTCCACGTGTGGCATCCTGTAGGTACTTCAAAAGTTTTGGAATCTGGAACATTTCGACTTTGGGTATTTGGGGTAAAGATGCTCAACCTTTATTTTGTTTTGAACTTTATTTTCCTTGATTTATGTTATACCCATTAAAAGCCTACTCTATTTCCATTGTTAATGATCAAATGAAAGAATTTTAAATTGTCAAGTACTGAGCTTCAAAAATAAATGGTGACGGGGTATCAAGAATTCAAAGTTGGGCTGGGGATTTAGCTCAGTGGTTTCACCGCCTGCTGCGCAAGCACAAGGACCCGAGTTCGATCTCTGGTACCAAAAAAAAAAAAAAGAATTCAAAGTATATGGCATTTTGTGTCAGACCTTAATCCTGGCCACCTCACATCTTTGTGGTCTCCTTGCCTTCCTGAAGCACCCTTTATTCTGCATAGATTCTGCCTCCTAATAGGTGCTCAGTAAATATTAAACTGAGCCATTGAATCTGTAGGCCTATTTACTTTCCCTCCAGATAACTGTTGGTGCACACACATGAATGTTTTCAAATTTCTTGGAGATCCTCAGACCAAGGTTGTTCCCTAAGCATGACATGGTGTCATTTATAACACCCAGTCTGTTGCAATCAAAAGCATTTTCCTGCAGAGCAAAGAGCAGAATAAACTTTTTATTCACTTGTGCAAAAAGCCAAAATTAACATCTTTTTGCTTTTGCGTTCAGCATGGAATATTTAATTCAGCCCTAGGTTGGGAGGTTTTCAGATTTTTAAAAATCATTTGTTGAACTAAGGGCTTCACTACTCCTGTGAAGCCCATCATTTCCTGGTATTAGATACAGCTTTTCATTTAATTAATTTTAATACAGTAATTTATTTTTATATTTTCCTCTAATCTTGTCAACCCAATGTGGATTTTGCTTTTAATAAAGTACAGGGTAAGCTACTTAAAGTGGACTAATTGGGCAAAGCCTGACTTGTCCATCTGATCAGAACAGACACCTGAAAGAAGACAGGCTGGGGGAGGGCAGGCAGCAGAAGAAAAGAAAAAAAACTCCGGCCTAGAGTCAATGGGGCAGAGGCAGCAATGTGGGTAGAACTTTCCCAGCCCACAGAGTATATTTGGGACCTGTGTAGGACCCCAGGAGATAATTCAGAAAATCGATTTCCTTTATGGCTTAAGCAGCAGCCCTAGCTATTATGAGACAGGACAAAAATCATTCTGAGTGATTGAAATGGATTGTAATTCATTCTGCAGTCCTATATGTGATTCTTCCTATGGTTTGTCCCTTGAAAAAATTGCTCTTGAGGACTGGCCTGTGCACACAATTTCATCTAGGTTCTTGGCTCTAGACCTTTGTTTTCTATCCTATGAGCAAACTTCAGATCTCTTTCCAAACATTGCTGCGATTTCAGTTGTGCATTGATCTTGACCATAGTGTCATGAGCCAAGCACATACTAGACACCAGGGTTTAAAGAATTAATCCTTGTCAAACAGGAGGTGCCATTGTCTTGAATTAAGACCTGACTAAGTCCTGTAACCCTCATCAGGCTGGGCCTAGACTCTAGGCACCAATTATGGAACTAGACTGCCTGGATTTCGACTCTTCCTTGGGATCATATAGCTCCTTACCTGTAAATTGAGAATATTTCATCATCAGCCTCATGGTATTCTCAGAAGGTTTGATGTGCTAGTATGTAAAGGGTTTAGTGCAACTTACTGAAGGTAAACACTGTGGTTAGCTAATATTGATTATTTGTCAGACTCTTCTGGCTCCAAGTGACAGAAACTCAACCATAACAGGCTTGAGCAATAGGGTTTTCATTGACTCATTTGATGTAAAAGTGCAAAAGCAAACCTGGAAGCAGATGTGCAAATTATTTCTTTCACATCTTCCTCTGCTTCTCCCTCCCTTGTTCCATTGCCTTCCCTGAGTTGGCTTCTTTCTTAAGCGTGTTCTCTTCTTGTTCCCCCTTATCCACCACACATAGAATAGCCAAAGCTTCCAACTCCCAGAATTCTCTCCAGTGGAAATGAGAGATTCCCTTTTCCTGTGCCCTGAAAAAAACTCCCACAACCACATCTCAGAGGACAGACTAAAGACATGTGACTAGACCGGGAGCCTTCACTGTGACATTTCTGTACTCAGCATAAACCTGTGTCACGTGTCATGGCACCCAAGGAACAAGGAAGCAAAATCTTCTTGGATTAAGAGCAGGGGAGTGTTGAGGGCCTAAATATAAGGTATAAGTCTGTTACCAAGTGAAGAGGGACAGAACACCAGGTTGACAGACCATAGCTATGTCTCTCACATGTTAAAATACTTTCCCAGCGTGTCCTAGAGCATCCCACTCCAGTGGTTTCTGGTGTCATAAGCAGTAATGAAGGGCATTCACCAAAGGACAAGCCCTGTATTCTCCAAGTGCTTTTTATTCTAAAGTATATAATAGATCTATTTAAATGGCTTTTATTGATATATACATATACTTTTCTAAAAGAAATTGCTGCACATATCTGCCCCTCCCAACACATGTGAGTGTACACACACACACACACACACACACGTGTTCCATCTAAGCAGAGGAGCCTAAAGGCCATGCGTGAGCCAGTAGTAGCAGGTACTTTAGGGCCACAGCCCCCTCTTTTCTCCCAACTCTACCTATGTAGAGGGTATTCTCACCACTAATCTTCCTCAACCATGCCTTATTCTCCTCTGGTGACCATCTGACTCTTCCAACACCAAGGAAAATTTAACCATGATAACAGACAAGTAAGCAAAATATGTGGGTACAGAGGCTAAAAGATAACCATATGCATTAGTGGGAGCCTGTTCATTTCTGTCTTTGTTGGTTCCATTTTTCTTAGTAGGAAACAAGCAAGCAAGGTGTGAAGAGGCTGAAAAGGGATCTGGTGGGCCAGAAGAGACTGAAGAGGGTAACAGTGGCAGAATGTGTGGACAGTGGCAGAATGTTGTAGTTGTATCTAAAATGTCCCCCAGAAAGCTCAATGTGTTGAAAGCCTGGTTGCTTTGAGGAAGTAATTGGATCATTAAGACTCTGACTCCTTAAGTGGATTAATCCATTGAGTGCATCATATTTTGATGCCATTATTGGGAGATGATTGAAAGAGAAGGCAGGTCCTAGTTGAAGGGAGTGGGTCATGAGGATGTGGCCTTGGGAACCATCTCTGATCCCAAGCCCCTTTCGCTCATGCTCTGCCTCTTTCCTTCACTCACTCTCTGCCTCCTGTCCCCCATGAGGTGAGCTACTTTACTCCACTATATGCTCCCCACCATAATGTTGCTGCTTCACCATGGGCCCAAAAGCAATGAATTCCACTGACTGTGGGCTGAAACCTCTAAAACCATGAACTAAAATAAAACAAAACTTTCCTCTTTTTTTTTCTCCAGGTATATGGTCACAGCCACAAAAAAGAAAAAAGAAAAAAAGAAAGCCAGGGAGATTCGGTGTGCTTACTTGGCAACAGAAAGAGACCACTTGAGGTTTAAGGCTTCTTGGAGGCCAGTGTGCCAGGAAAAGAGGCTTCATGGGGAGAGCATCTTGGGCCAGGGGCAGAGGGGCAGGAAAGACCAGAAAGTAGGGTTTGGTAAATTTGGGTAAAGAGTTTGGATTTTCTCCCAGATGAACCTTGGTGAGAAATTATTTAAACTCTTTATAACTCTGGATTCGACTTCTGACAAAATAAGGGGAGAACACATAAACTTCACCTCTAAAATTCTTGACCCTGAGAGAAAGCAAGAATTAATTCTTAAGTGTTCATTAAACTAACAGCTCAAATCTCTTGATCATAAAGCATTTGTTGAAAAGTAAAATTTCTCATCCATGTATTTTCTGTTTTATTCTTTGAACAGCTTTCAGGGTTCCATGAATATCTTGATCTTCAAATTGCTCTCTCTTTTTGAAATTTGTTTTATGGATTTGACTCTGAAACTTTTCACTGGGAAAGCAAATAGGGGTCAATTATTCAGCGTGTGTTTTTTGAGCAGAGAGGTGATCCTAGCACTGTGCACTTATTTTCAATATTTTTGGAACACTTTGCAAAAATATGAAGGTGCAAAGATTAAATGTGACTGTACTGAAATTTGATGGGCAAGCCTGAAACTAGAAATAAATATTCCTTGGGCTTGTAGATTGATATTAATGCCAAGATTTCTCTTCTGTAGGGATTTTTTTCTCTTCCTGTTTCTTAGTATTTTCAGATAAAACCCTTTTCATCCTCTTCTCAGGTTGCTGATTATACCATCATCAGGATAAAAAACAAGTACAATCATCCTGTACATATCAAAGTTTTAGAATCATAAAATAAATCTTTCATATGATGGAAAATATACCATTTTTAATCCTCATTCAAAGACTCTAGTGACATGGGGGAATGGTCATGGAGTAAGTGATGATACACTAGATTGAATTGTTCGCTATAATCTGAATTTTTAGGTGAATATACTTTTTATTTATATAACATCCTTGACAAAACAGTGATGTTTCTGAACACATCATGACTACGGGTGATTTATTTCACTTCTCTATGAACATGTAAGACCTTTTTGAAAATAACGAACATATATTCTTTTTCTGATAAAGTTAAGATTAAATTTACTAAAACACTATAATTTTTCTCATGTCTGGAGAAATTGATGATTGATAAAATATCCCAATGTTCTTCTCTCCCATTGAAAGGGTTCTCCTTTTCCCCTACAGGTAGCAACCAGAGATAAACTAAAGTGTAGCTGTTTTAGAGAACAAGCTCCTTCAGCCACTCTGTAGGGGGTAAGCAATCCCATAGGTTTAAATCTCTGTAAAAATGATATGAAGGTAAAGAACTGACTGGGGTTTGGGGTAAAATACAATCCTATATACCAGGCCTCAATTCTTGTAAAATGATAAATGGCTCTCAAATTCCTTTTTGTGCATAACTTGTTCAACATTCACTTAACAAATATCTGAAGGTTCATTATTTATTTGACAAATACTTTATGGCACTTACTATATGCCAGAACTGTTTCAAAGTGTTTTTTATACAATTCTTTTTCATGATAGTATCTGGGTTTTATTAATAGGAAACTGAGGTTGAAGGGAGGGCAGGGAAATGGGGAAAAAATAAGAACCAAGATATATCATGTTTGTACAAGTTCCCAGTGATGAATGTAACTGTATTGTATACCTAAAACGTACCAATAAACTTAATTTAAAAAATAGGAAAGTGAGACACAGGTGACCTAGATGACCTGAAATCCTATGGCCAGCAAATGGTAAAATGGTGAGATTCACATCACACAGCCTCCAGCATCCAAATCCTCACTATGATGCAGGCACTGTGCTCATTCTTGGTTTCACTTGCTCCTAAACAGCAAGATGGACTAAGTTCCTATCCTCAGAGAAAATACGCTCTTTTGGGAAGACAGACATCATATCCAATAATCACACAAAATAAATAGACAATTACCAAAGAAAGTACAAAATCCAACAAACCTAGGAAGAAAAATGTAGAAAAGATGTGTGTATACATGCAAAAACAGCCCTTACATTTTAGTGAATGATAGCATGGCTGTATGGGACCATTCCTGATTTTCATATGATCACTACATAGAATAAAGAGGTAACTCTCTGGCGGCTATACCAGAGATGGGCAAAGAAGGATATCTCATCTCCTTCAATGTTTGTTACAGCCTAAAGCTAATGAGGCATTATTCCCCATTTTCAGTGAAGAAGCAGTGTGAGAGCCCATGTAACTGTGTAGGAACAAATTTCTCCCTAGAAAAAGAATTGAGAAGGAAATGTTCACCTGAGCAGAAGCACACATCACTATAGGTCTGATGCCACTGTCTCGCCAGTCTCTGCACCCAGAAGCCCCTGTGGCCCCTTTTCGGCAAGGAAATGATGAAACTAAGTCTAAGAAATAACCATAGTTTGGGTTTTCGATTAGCTTTGAGAAATTTTAATACTATAGTCTACAGGATTTTTTTTAAATGTAGCTCCTTTAGCAGAGAAAGAGAAAATATCTTTAATTGGTAACCAGACCTTGGTTGTTTGGTAGCAAAACATGAACTATATGATCCAAATATTAAATTTTGTTTTATTTGATTTTAAAATTTCTATTTGTATAGGACTTTTTGGTCCAAACACATTGATATAATTTGTGAAACTTTTGCTTATGAAATTTCTTTGAGGTAGACTGAACTTCCATTTGTAAAGTTTTCTGTCCAGCTTAAGTGACAGATTCAGTAGAGTAGCTGGATATAAGGTCAACACTCAAAAAACAATAGCCTTCTTATACACAAATAGCAGACTCATTGAGAGAGAAATGAGGGAAACAATTCCTTTTACAATAGTATCCCAAAAATGAAATATCTAGGAATCAATCTAACAAAGGAAACAAAAGACCTCTACACTGAAGACTACAGCACCCTGAAAAACGAGATGAAGGAGGATATAAGAAAATGGAAAGACATCCCTTGCTCCTGGGTAGGAAGAATCAATATAGTGAAAATGGCCATACTTCCAAAACTGCTATATAGATTCAATGCAATGCTTATTGAAATTCCAACAATATACTTCACAGAATTAGAGAAAACAATCCAAAAATTCATTTGGAACAAGAAGATACCTAGAATAGCAAAAGCAATTCTGGGCAACAGAGACATGGCTGGGGGTATCACAATACCCAGCTTGAAGCTATACTACAAAGCTACTGTGATTTAAAAAAAAAAAAAAAAAAAGCATGGTACTGGCAAAGAAACAGACCTGAGGATCAGTGGAATAGATTAGAAGATGCAGAAACAACTTTAGACATACTCAGCCACCTCATCTTTGACAAAGGAGCCAACCACCCTCATTGGAGAAAAGATAGCCTATTTAATAAATGGTGTTGGAAAAACTGGATTTCAACCTGTCAGAGATTAAAACTAGACCCATATCTATCACCATGCACTAAATTAAGATCTAAGTGGATTAAAGATCTAAATATTAAGACAGAAACACTAAAATTGCTGGAAGATAAGTTGGGTAGAACTCTTGAAGATATTGCCATAGGAAAAGACTTTATGAACAAAACTTCAGTAGCACGGGAACTAGCAGAAAGAATCAACAACTGGGATCTCATCTTATTGAAATTTTCTGCACTGCAAGAGAAACCACCAACAGAGCTAACAGACAACCTACAATGTGGGAAAAAAATTTTAGCAGCTGTAACTCAGACAAAGGGCTGCTATCTAGAATATATAAAGAACTGAAAAAAATCAGACCCCCCAAATTCAAAGACCCAATTCAAAAATGGGCATCTGAAATGAACAGATATTTTTCAGACAAATAAGTAAAAGCAGCAAATAAACATATGAAAACATGTTCAACATCACTGATCATTCAAGAGATGTAGATGAAAACAACACTGAGATTCCACCTCACCCCACAAAGAATGGCTGCTATCAAGAAATCAATAACAAATGCTGGCAGGGGTGTGCAGAGAAAGAGACCCTTCTCCATTGTTGGTGGGAATGCAGACTGGTGCGACCACTATGGAAATCAGTGTGGAGATACCTCAAAGAACTAGGGCTGGAGGTCCCATTTGACCCAGCTATTTCCTTGCTGGGTATTTTCCCAAAAGAATTAAAAGAATCATACCACAGAGATATATGTGTACCCATGTTTATTGAGGCACAGTTTGTAATAGCTAAAGCTTGGAAACAGCTCAAGTGCCCATTAACTGGAAACTGGATAAAGAAGATGTGGGGTTTTTTTTTATAAAATGGAGTACTACTCAGCCATAAAGAATGAGAAACTAGAGTCATTTATAGCTAAATGGATGCATATTGAAGCCATACTCTTAAGTGAAATAAATAAGACCCACATGTGTAAATACCAAATAGTTTCTCTAGTGTGAGAAACTGAGAGTGTAAATAAGGACTAAATGGATTAATAACTAATAAACTTTGAAATAGGAAAAGGTCCAAAGGGGTAGGGGTAGTGGGAAGGGAAGGGGAAAGGAAAGAAGAGAAAGGAAAAATTATGAGAAAAGAAAAAAATGGAAATGAAATATGTAAATAGGGAAGGGTTTAGGGGTGAAGGGCGCACAGGTGATGGGGAAAAAATAAGAACCAAGATACATCATGTACAGGTACAAGCACCCAATGATAAATGTAAATGTATTGTATACCTAAAATGTACCAATAAAAGAATTTAAGAAAAAAAAAGTTTTCTGTCCAGGTCTATTTGGTTTTATTAGGCTGTAGGCTGTAGAAAAACCATGCATCTGGAGTGCAGCATTTTCTCAGCTGGGGAGATACCAGATTATCTCAGATCCAGGAAGAATTTAATCCAATACAACAGTGCATCAAAACTGGAGGTGTCATGCTGCCAGAAGTCACCTTTTGTGCAGAAGTCAGACCTGCTTCAGGCGTGACCACTTACTTGTGTGGCTAGATGTCCCAAGAAGGCAGCCAAGTTTCTCTGGGATCTCTGCCCACGACTGTATGTGCTCCTGTGCCATTGGTGAGAGGCTCATTTGTCTCTGCCTTGCTTCTGGGGGGTGGGGGGGGGTGCAAATTTGTTTTTGTTTCATTGTAATAGCAAGGAAACTTGGAGAGCATCTACCATGGTCTCAGCACCTGCCCTTAACTGCCTCCCTCAGGAACCCTTGTATCTAGATGTCCCTCCAAAACCTCCTGCACTCATAGGTGGGGCTTTTCAGAGGTAGCTGGATCAAGAGTGTGGGGTACTGGGATTAAGGATGTGATACTGAGATTAAGGGTGCCCAACCATGGCTGTGGGTGGCACCACTAAAAATGTAGGTAGCTTGGATGGAATACAAAGGGACAGAAAGAAACTGCTTTGCTACTTCGCTACTTTGCTGCTTTGTGCCTGCCCTGCTTTGCCATATACTGATTCTCCTCTGTGATGCCCCTCTGCCGTGCTACCCTGCTTTGGAGCCAGCTGACTATGGACCAAAACCTCTACAAACTGTGAGCTGAAATAAACCTTTCTTCCTTTAACTTTGGGTGTTGGGTATTTTGTCTCAGCAACAAGAAAAATAACTAAGACAGTGTCCCATTATCCAAACCTGATCTCTAGGGGCCTGCCACTAAACTGTAAAGACTGGGACTTTGTATAGATTTGCCTCTCATCACATTCATTTCCTGGGAATCTGGAATTGGGAACAACAGAAAATTCATTTCCCTATAAGAATAAAACTGTTTTTCTGAAATTTCAAAGTTGCTAGGGACAAGATCTACACCATATAGCAGATCAAGTTGTACTTCCAGAAGGAAGAAATTGAAATAGACTCATAGAATGTGTTAGTCAGCTTCCCCTTACTGTAACAAATACCTGAGCTAATCAATTTACAGAGTGAAAAGTTTTGTTTTGACTCACAGTTTTGGAGATTTCAGTCCATGATCATTTGGCCCTGTTGCTTTGTACCTGTGGTAGCACATTATGGAGGGAGCATGCAGCACACAAAACCACTGACCCCTTTTGCAGAAGTGAGAGAGGGGAAGAAGGCATCATGCTATCCCCTTCAATGGCCTGCTCCCAGGGACCTGAAGACCTCCCATTAGGCCCCATCTCTTAACCGTTCCATACCTCTCAAGGGTGCCACAGGCTGAGAACCAAGCTTTTAACACAAAGTTCCTTGGTAGGAGGATTATACCAGGTTCAAATTATAACACAGGGACAATGAGCCAGGAGAGGTGGCAGAAAGTGATCTCCTGTGTTCCCAGCTGCCTTTATTTTCCTAGATGAAGGGCTTTCTGAGCCCCCATAGATTTCTTTCTTCAGAATCCATGAACCACATCTGTATCCTTATCATGCATCTTGTCTTCTTCATTCTTATTTGCATAGTTGGTGAGTTGGTTGGTTGTTTTTGCTCAAACCAAACTTGATAATTGTTACTTGGAACTGAATAGTGTTAAATGACATAGAGGCTTTAAGAATGCAGTGAAAAAAATCACCACACTCACATAAGACTGCCTTTGGAACTAGCTGCATTAGACATGGTGCCCATTTGCCTGGTGAGAGACATACAAATATATCACCTGTCCTCCTATTGAAATAGCAAAGGAATCTAGAAATAAAAGAAAAGAAAAAAGAAAAACACGAAGAAGTTTTAGTTTAACAAAAAGTAGCAGGCATTTCCTCGAAATAGCTCTGACCCAAACCCAGCCGTGGCAGATTCAACCGGAGGGATATAAACAGAAATCACACCCTGACTGCTATAATTAAACTAAACTAGATTTTAGAGGAAATTCTTCTTTGTAAAAAGCAAAGAGTCTCTAGAGTAGTTCAGTCTTCTTAAACACTTATGAAAACAATTATCAAATTTGTGGTTTACAGGTTAAAATCTTTTTCAAAACAAATGGATCAATGTAAAAATAAAACTTTAGAAATCCTTTCCATGGATGTTAAACTAATACTAATGCAGAGGTTATGGGGTTCAGCAGTATTAGATGTTTCCTGTACTCCTGTCTCCACACAACACATCTTAAATAATCATCAAATTTAATACAGCCTTTGTCGTTATGCTTTTGTTTTAATACTCATGTATGCTAATAGTCTCCTTATCCATATTTTATCTTCCTACTTTGTCTGATTGTGCTATTTATTTCCATGGATGTGAGTCCCTGATAACTTTAAGAGGATTAATATAAGGGAAATGGGCTTTATTAGTTTGGATTTGTTTTATTAGCATTCTACAGTTAGATTAGAATGAGAAAGTCGAGAGAGTCTTGTTTGCCAAGCAGAAGTAAAAACAACATAAAATGAAATAAACTGAGCTGCAATGTATTATTGATAGAACACAAAGACATTTTCCACAGCATTATTTTAAATACAAAGGTCCTTGTATGAGACAATAGAGGAGAGCAAAGACACTTTTAATTTATTTTCCCAGACTGCTTTTAGTTCCTTTGCAGATACCTTTAGTTAAGTGAAGGGCATAATCTTTCTTTAAAGAGAATTTTGAGAGGAAAGTACCAAAATATACCAGACAACTATACTGAAATATTTACCATTTGTTGATTTGGGACATAGAATGAATGGCAGATCTCAGCATAATATTTGCAGAGGGAGAAGGAGAATTTTCCATGAGCACCTAGAATGTTGTTTTCCTTGGGTTTATGCAAAAAAAAGTACATCTAAGAAAAATGAAAATTAACCTTGGAGTGGGGGGAAATTCCTCTGATAATATAACTATATACTGTCAACAGAACTTTTCATGTGATTAGCAATAAATGAGTAAGACTGTTGATGGATTTTTTTTTTAAAAATACCTTTTGCAAAATGAGTTGAGCTCTTTGTAGAATGGGTAAATGACAAAATGGGTGTGGTCCTCGATATATCATCAAAATAGAATCATGATTATATGCTTATTTGCATGTTTCCCTTCCACCCTCATCTTGTCTCCCAACCTCCATAGTTTGATAAATGCAGTAACTGGTTTTAGATTTGGAGATGTTCCCTGTGAAAGTCATTTTGAGTAAAGGCATATGATTAGCTAAAATTGCAAAGCCAAAAAACAATAAGTGGGAAAGAAACCAATCAGAACTTCTCACTTTTTCTTTTTCCTTCCTTATTTTCTTTCCTTTTTTTTTTCTTTTTTTATTTTTTATTTAGACTTTGAGAATTCTACAGACTGGGCAAGGAATTCATTCATTAGTTGAATGGAAAATGTAGTAACAGATAGCTCACCAATATTGATCCTAATATAATTGTTCCATAGGAGAAGATCTGCCATATAAAAGAACTATTTTAGGGATGGAGAAGAGAAGTTAAATAATACCTAAGTTGTCTTTAAAGTATTTTTATTTCTGGAAGTATTATAGATAATAGTGAGGCCCATGCTAAGCCTGGCCCAGGCACTCTGGACATGAAAATTTACTTACTCATGCAGTAAGTTCTGGTAAGTACACTACTTACTCAGTGGTCCTGCGGTGTGATGCAAATGTACCCACTGACAACCAGACAGCCCTGGGTTTGAAAGCTGCCTATGCTACTCAACATCCAGTGACAGTGGACAGAGGGATCTGCGTTTTCTCATCTGCTTGATGGATATTAAAGTATTACTTATAAATTGAAAATGTAATTCATCGAATACCTTGCTTCACACATAAATACCCTGTGAGGAAGTTGTCATTATTTCTAAACTACTATCACAAGACTGCAACTTTTGTCACAGTGTCATTCTTTAAAAACCTGGCTTTATTTTTATGGCCAATATAGAATTGAATTTTACAATTTAGACAATTTCAGCAAGTCAGATCTTTTTTTTTGGAATGAATTTGCCCAAAGTTGGTACTCTCTTCTATATTCTTTTTTTTCTTTAGCTTTATTGCAGTATAACTTAAAAATGAAATTATATATATTTAAAATATAGAGTGATGATTTAATGTATATATACATTGTGAAATAACTACCACAGTCAAGCTAACTAATATATCCATCACCTTTCATATTACCATGTGTGTGTGTGTGTGTGTGAATGCTGAAGATCTACCCCTTAGCCAACTTCTTATATACAATACAGTATTATATTGTCTGAGTTACTTTCTTATCATGAGACACAATACCCAACACCTGCAACTTAATGGAGGAGAGGTTTATTTTGACTCATAATTTTTAGAAGATTCAGTCTATCTTCATCTGTCTCTAAGGCAGAAAGGGCATGGTGGGGACCAGGTGGAGAAATGATTTTCACAGTCTCAGCAGCCAGATTGAAGGAGCACAAAGGAAAGAGCTGGGGAAGGAGATACTGCTCAGCTCACACCCCCAGAGGCCCCCACCTCCTAACAGCAAGTTAGCTGTAGAGCCCCCATAATCCAGTCACCTCCCACAAAGCCCACCTCTGACATCCCAGGTCCACACCACAGCATATAGGGTCACCACGTTACATGATGACTCCTCAGAACTTATCCCTCAATCAGATCATCCTTTGTCACTTCCCAATCTCGGTTTACTTGTTACATCTTCTTCCCTTCACTACAGGTTATATTTCCAAAACTGTAGACCAAAATATCAAAAGCAGTTAGGAGATATTTTCACACTGTTGGCCTAGCCTAATTACCAAGCACAGGAACAGTGTCTGTAGATTAACTCTTCATTCTTCAGCTGTGGGAAGGAGATTGGCAGAAATCTATTCATCTTAAAATCTCAGTTTAAATAGTTTTTTAATTTCTAAAATAGTAATACTTTATTTTCATATATTTCAAACATTTTAAAAGTATATTCATACAGATACTGCTATCTGCATTGTCATAAAATTTTGCCAAATTTATTTCAATTTTTGAGGAAAGAAAATATTAAAGATTTATATAAAGCCTAATCCCAGCATCCTCCAGAATAATCACTATTCTAACTTTTTTACATTTATCATTTGCATGTATTTCTACCAACACATATATGATTGTGCATAAATTTTAGTTTTAAAGTTTTACAGAAGTAGTATTTTACTTTATATAGTATCCTGCAAGTATTTTATTCAATATTTTTGAGATTTATATTCATACCTATAATGTCACTCTTGTTCACCACTGTATAATATTCTATTGTGTGAATATAATGAAATTCATTGGTCCATTCTACTGTTATTAGTGGATATTTGTATTTTATCAGTCATACTAGTAATAGTATAAACATTCTCAGCCCTATTTCCTAGTGTGCCTGCAGAAGAGTTTCTCCAATATATATTTCCAGAAGTAGAGCTGTCAGATGAAAGGAAAGCCCAACACACACTTTCCAATTCACTAGTTATTATAAAGTTGCACTCCAGAATGGCTGTGAAAAGTATAGTCCTACCAATGATACATGTAAATTCCTGATTTCCCCCATCAGTCCTGACACTTGGCGTTGCCATATTTCTTACTTTTTTGAAAAACTACTAGGCATAAGTTGGATTTTTAATTTGCAATTATCTGGATTAATATTGAGATTTATTCTCTTTAATATGCTTATTGGCTGTTTAAGTTTTCTGTCTTGAGAGAACTACGTGTTCTGGTCTGTGTGCTATGTTCTACTTCTTCCTCTATTCTAAGCAGTAATCTTTTGGGTGTATTTCTGGCTCGACTATGTTGTAATAGTGTTTATGGAACCAACCAATCATGGGCTGAATCCTCTAAAAGTAGTGAGCCACTGTACACCTCTCCTCCTTTCAATTGTGGGTGCCATGTTATTTGTCCCAGTGACAGAAAAGCCAACCAGTACAATATCTCTATCATCCCTACAAGCTTTTCCAGATGACCCACCTAATAATTTACCTTATATCTTCCTAATCATAATACAGGTTCATGTCCCTAACTAGGCACAGGGAGGTGGGAAAATGCAACCTTCTAACTAGAAACATTGAGCCCCAGTAGTATGGGGGACATTGTTATTCAGTACAGAAATACAAACAGGTTTTAATAGTCTGTCCTGAGATGCTCTTAAATACATAATATTTGTAGATTTGTTCTTTATTTACACTGCCGTAATGATTTTGTACATTTATATTTCCTAATTAATATGACAAATAATGAAGTTTTTTCCATTTTTGTAGTAGGTCTTCAAGCTAGAAATGTTGGAGAAATGTTATTTGCCCTAATAGTCTGCTGATAGTTTGTAAACAGGTCATTGTTACTGGCTGAATTGTGTTATCCCCTGGGCCTTCAAAAAACTATATGTTAAAGTTCTGACCCCCCATATCTCAGAATGTGACTATTTTGACAAAGGATCTTCCAAGACACTGTTGAGTTGAAATTAGGTTGTTAGTGTAGGCCCCAGTACAGTATGCCTGTGTCTGTGGAAGAGAGTAGGCCACAGACACATATAGAGGGATGACACACACGGGGAGAAGAGAGCCATTTACAAGCCAAGGGAGAAGCCTCACAAGGAACCAACCCAAGGTGTCCATTCTGCTGACATTTAACCACTAACTTTCAGCCTCCTAAACTGTGAGAAACTATTTCTGTTGTTTAAGCCACCTAGTTTGTGGAGCTTATGTTATGACAGTCCTGGAAAACTAATACAATAATCAAATCTATAAATAAGAGGAGTTTCCTCTAAGACTGCAATCCTACAGAGTTCATTTCTGCTTCTAAGCCTGTAGCAGGGATGGAAACTCAAAATGACTTCACTAAGAAATCTGAAGTTTTGCCACTAACCGTGTTGACTATAAATATTCTTAGACATAAAAATTACCTGAAACCAGTTTGCTAAGTGATGTTAAAGTATTGTATTTTATTAAGTGCTCATTATGTATCTTTTGATTATTTGGCTTTTGCTCTTTAATCTTTTCTTTCCTTTATTCTATCAATAGATTTTTCTCAGCTTTGTGCTTCAGGGCAGAGATCTATGTTTCCATATAGGCGATATAGATATAAATTAAATTTCCAGCATCATTTAGAATTTTTGCCTTTTCCTCATAGGAGAAATTTTTATAATATTATTTGCTTGTGTTATTCTTAACTTCTTCTGATAAGAATACCAGTGTCACAACAAGATTAAGACATTATCTATACTATGAAACTTTGTATGAGTTATAGATTACCCATAAATTCAAATTTTAGTAAAACTTGCCTCTAATATTCCACTTTTCTTTGTCGTGAGTGCTTATTTTACTAATAAATTCTTAATCTAATTTTTATAAAATCTAGTCTTAAGGCTATACATTTACCTATAAGTACCACTTTTGCTGCATATCACAACTTTTACTGTACAGTACTTTAAATTTGTTCTTGGGGATTTTCTCCTTCATCCTGAGTTATTCGTAAGTTCATTTACTCTACAAGTACATGGGTTGCTAAGGGTCTTTTGTTGCAGATTTCTAACTTAATTATATTATGTCAAATAGTATCTATTTAATACTTTCTTAGAAATTAATATTTTAAATTTCAAAATTAAATCCTCCTTTCTTGATTCTGATTATTCTACTGTGGTTGCATTCAATGCTAATATTGGGGGAAGTTGGATAAAAGATACGTAGGAATTCTCTGTACTACTTTGGCAAGGTTTTGTATATTTGAAACTACCTCAGAATGAAAGTTTAAAACAAAATAAATAAAATAGAATATTATTTTTAAGTAACTGAAAATATGATCCAACATGGCTGACTTGAAGTACACTTTTGCACCATGATGGAAATGGAAATGAGTATCAGTGCACTGATTGAGACACATGGTCCAGGTTCAGATGCCAGGAGCAGTTCTAGATATGTCCTTTTGCTGGTCACTCAGTATGTCTAGATTTCAGTTTCTCCACCAGTAAAATGGAGATAGCAACTATACCCACAATTTAGAGTTGTGAGATCTAAAAAGATAACATGTGATGCTTTGAACTTGATAAGTAATTATAAATAATAGTTGCCATTGTCATACTTGATCATTAGCTTTGTTCTCAAGTTTCTCATATGTATCCTGACATGCAATCATGAATTTAAACCACTGAAAATTAAATAAGAGAAAAATTTTTAGCTATACAGTCACATAAGCATTTTCAGTGCTCACCATCCTCATTCAGCTAGTGACTACCATATTGGACCCTGCAGATGTTAAACATGTCCATCACCACCAAATCTCTACTGTAAAGCACTGTTCCAGAGTTTGAGATGCTAAGTGGGCAGGTGAGGAAGGTCAACCATAGAATCCTCTCCAGAAAGCTGCTAGAGCAATACCCAAAAATCACAAGTAGAAGAAAAGACTGGGTGCTTCTCCTGAGGTCACAGATAAAGTCTTGGCTAGAGACTAAAGGGAGCCTCTAATGTCTTCCTCAGACATTCAGTACTATTCTGTGGCAGATGAGAGAACTCCAGGAAATTTCCAAAAAGGAAGAATTTGGCCGGGAACATCTCCAACAGAGAAAAGTTCAATAATTGTGTGAAATCACTTGATGCTGACTTGGCCAATTTTCTGTGGTAATTTTGATCCTCACAAAATGTCAGTTATTTCACACACACACACCACACACACAATTTTGTAATGCATAATTTCAGCTACTCTGAACAATTTGCCAGCATTTCCCCTGTTTTACTTTTGAATTTTGTAAGATTCCAAACAATGTTTTTGTCACATCCAACATAATCTTTACATTATTTTTGTTTGTTCATTTCTTTATTTGTATGAAAAAGCCATAGAATCTTATGAATTTGTATTCTTCCACTCATTTCTCAAAATTGACCTGCTAAACACATTAACTCTTCTTTCAAACAAATAAAATTACATTATTAATAAAAATCAGAATGGCCCTTTTGTGCTTAAATTTTTTGGAATGATATATATGTTATTGAGTAAAGGTGAATGATTGCGAAGTAAAATGAATTTAAAATGAATCAGCAAAGATGGTCAAAATAAAAGGTCTAAAAACACAGTAAGTTTCCATATTTCATTTGGACAGATTTTGTCATTATAAACAACAAGAAATAAATGTGACTATTTCCCAAAAATCTCCACTATTTCCATCATTTCTAAATACTTTATACTTATAAAAGGGAAGAGGATTCTCTGAACATCTATAACTATGTGCTCTCAATAAAAACTTTGGCAAAATGTTTTTCAAGAAATCTAAAATAGAGGCATTCTGTGCAATTAAAAATCAGTTCTATTTTTCTTGCATCAAATATGCCCAATTCAAAAACAAAAACAAAATGAGCAAACCTGTCTCTCATCCATCTGAGCCATCATAAATCTATACCAGGAGGTATAAGACCTAAAAGTAAACTTAGAGATTTTCTCAATATAGGAGCAGAAATAGAAATTTAATTCATTTCCTGATCACTGATCCTAGTTACTTACCTCATTTTCTCGACTAAATGAACTTGTCATAGGGAAAACTCAATCAGGGTTCTACCTGAACATGTAGTATCAAGACAGAAATGTAGAACCAACAAGGCAGTTTGAACTAATTAGAATATATGACTATCAATTTTTAAATATTCCAAATTACAACAAGCTTTTGTTGGCAATCCAAAGCAGAGTTCAAACAGGGAATTGTATTATAGATCAAGTTGCAGTTTCCTAGGTTACAGTTTTACATCCAGTTCCATAACATATTTGGAACTTTCTTGAAAAGAAAATTAGTGTGACATTGTTGACACATATTCTCATTCAAATACTTGAGATAATCTATTAAATATTACTAGTGTGCCTATGAATGTAGTTCAGTGGAAGGATGCCTACTTCTTGCCTAGCATGTGCAAGGGCCTGGATTCAAAAGAATTTTTGGTTCAAGTACCAAAACAAATTTTTTTGCCAGGGTGAACTTGGGAATTTTGAAGTGCAGAATATCTGCAAAGGAAACACTCTTATTCTAGATATTTATTCTAGAGACTTACCACTGTAGCTTTAAACTGAGACATTTACTGGACATTCTTAGGAAACCTACTTTGTTCACTGAGATGGCTATAGTTCCCTAGCATGTATCCCCATCGTGTCTGACAATGAGGAAATGGGGGAGTCATGATTTGTGATCTCTAGTTACAAATTTCTGTGTGCGAAAAATATGAGAGTCAGAAGCTAGAGTGACAATTGTGTGAGAGGCCTCAACCACTCAACAGTTTACCCGGAGCATCTTTTGGGCAGTGCTTTTGTTTACATACTGATTATCCCGAGCGTCCTTCCATCCCTCCGCCAGGTGTCATTTCAGCCAGTCGATTCTTGTTTGCACAAGACATGCTCATACATCTGCTTATTTGTTTTATATCATCTATTTTTGCATACTTTTTTATTCAGAGCATTATATTTTCCTTTGGTGTTTGTTTCTAGTGAAATCTAAAAATAAATTCTGATTATTTTCTTTTACTAATTCATCTTATTTGTGAAAAATAACCTATAATTTTGTGCTATAATCTATAAAAACTCTTACCATAACTACATTAGATGCAATTTTTATTCATCTCAAGAAATCGGTGATTTTTTTTTACAATACAATATGGGCACGTTAGAGACACTGAGAATGAATAGGAAGGAAGTGCCACAAGATCTGAAAAAGAAAAAAAATTAAAAATGGAGAAGCATTAACATATCAGAGAGGTAACGTCTGTGTTATGAAGTGGAAAGACCAAAAAGATCTCTCCTTACTGTCAACTATTCATAATACAGAAATGATAGAACTTGAAAGAAGAAACACAACTAAAAAAAATTCCAAAAGTGTTTAATGATGGTAATAATTCTATGGGTGGTGTTGACAGAATTGACCGACATCTAACAAGCTATCCTAAATCAAAAGTGAGGAAAAATATTATTATAAAACATTTATGTACCTCTGGACCAAATAATATGGAATTCAATTGTTATTTATTCAAAACAAGGGAGTTCAAAAAGTAGTTTACAATTTAGATTAGACCTAATAGACCAAATAATTGAAAAATATGGGAGTAGCAAAACACCAACCAGGAGCTCCATTGTGGACATCTTCACTACTACATTTAGTGATTAGGCATTTTATTGAAATTATACCACTCACAGAAAAAAAGGAAAGGCCAACATGACAGTGTAAAAGTGTGCGGTTCAAAGAAAGACAATAATGCAAAAAGAACTCAGAAAGAGACTAGATACTACTTTCCAGATTGTAGTGTTGGGTTGTGTATTAAATGTTTTAAGATATACCATACACAGAAAAATTATTGAATAAATTTGATAAAATTGCTGCTTTTATATTTCTTTTTATATTATCTTATAAAATTAACGAACAAAAATGAATTTTTGGTCATCCTATATTTAAATAATTAACTAGTAAGTGGTTAATGGGATTAAATTCAAGTCTTTGCACTTGCGAGGCAGGCAACGGAACCACTGAGCTAAATCCTGGCCCTAGTAAGTGGTTAATTTTGACAGTGAATGACACCTGCTTGGTAGTTCCTGAATAAATTACCTGAGCATAGAAGCATCCTTGTACCACAGGAAAGGATCTCTTAGCTTTGTTTCTCCTAATAGTAGACAGGTAAATAATCCTGTTTGCCAGCATTATGGCAGTGATGGCAAACATTTTAGAGGCCGAGTACCCAATCTGTAATCTAAAACCTACTTATCGCAAAGGTCCAACATTAGAATTAAACCTGAATACTGAGGTTTTACTTTAGAAAAAACAATATTTTTTCTTAAAAGAAAAACAATAACAGAGTTTTCAATGATACAAACAGCCTGTTGTGGCATGAATACCATAGGTTTACCACCACTGGCCTATGATAAACCTCTCACATTTGAAAACAAGTCCATTCCCACCTTTGACTATTTATCAGAGGCAACTCTTACTTCTCTGGACATAAATTGGCTGCTTCCATAATTTAGCTACCATAAATTGTACTGTTAAAAACATAGGTATGCATATATCACTGTAATATGATGTCTTTAACTCTTTCAGGAAGATATCTAGAAGGTCAATAGCTGGGTCAAATGGAATTTCTTGTTTTAGTTTCTTGAGGAATAGCCATACTGATTTCCACAATAGTTGTACTAGTTTGCAATCCTACCAACAACGTGGACAGAGATCAACAAACTTGTAAAAGATGTAGATAGCAAATATTTTAGGCTTTGTAGAACACTATTTTTTTTTTTTGGTACCGGGGATCAAATCGAACTAGGGATCTTGCACTTGCAGGGCAGGCGCCAGAACCACTGAGCTAAATCCCCGGCCCTAGAACACTATTTTTTGCAACTATTCAATTCCAGTATTGTAGTACGAAACTAGCAATAGACAGTAACTCAATTATATGGATATAGTAGTGTACCAAATGAACTTTATATATATCCACTGAAATTTAAATGTCGTAATCTGGACATCACATAACTTTCATGTACTAGGAAATATTCTTCTTTTGATTTTTTTCAAACATTTATTAATGTTTGGTAATGGTACAGCAGGCTGGATTCAGTCCATAACCTGTAGCTTGCCCGCCTTTGCTTAAGCTTAAGAACTTTTCCTGAAATTTCTCTTACCATGTCACTAATTACTTTGGTAAATGTTTTTAGGTAGGAAAATAAAAACAACTTAGTTATCCACATTGTTTCAAGCTGTGTAGACAGGTTGGACTGATGCATCTTATAATACATTGGCATGTCCAGGAGTCGCTGGGCCTTATCTGTGTGATAGTAAAGATTATTACTGATCTTTCTTCTTTCTGATCTGGGCACACATTTTCACACCTCCGTCATAGTTTCTTAACTAGTTTTGGCCTGTCGAATTGAACCAGGAATTAGGTACACTACTTCTATCTCCTATAACATCCTTAGCTTTATCTCTCTTTATTTGTCAACTGGCTGCATGAAAGACGGAGACAAAAACAACTGTCTCTGTTAGAATAAGCCTGGATCTCGGAATCAGCTCAGGAAAGGCTGCCTATGCCATACTTAACTGGACTATGACATGACCAATAGATAAACATTTATGTTATTCTGCCACTGAAATATAGCAGTTTGTTACTGAGGCACAGCATAGCCTCGCCTGACTAATGCCATCTGTATCGTCAACCTGAATGCTTAATGGAGTACAGAGCACCTAGTAGATGCCAATTAGGCGTTTGTTGATTGCTGATTGATGATAAATAGCTATCCTTATAATTAGAAATTTGAATATGTCATGTCATATTATTAAAATCTTTATGTGAGATATGGCCAGGCTTCACTAATTATATGCATGAATTCAGGAGAAAGATTAGATGGAACCTTCTCCTAGTATGCTTGGTGGATCCACATAAACTACAGTATTATGTTAATGTTGGGACAATGGCACACATTTGATCAGCTGCTTGTGTGCCAGGAACTAAGCCTAGGGATAAAGATATGACATGTGCCAAATTTAACTTACTGTGTTGCACCTCACACTTCAATATGATGATGGACAAACTAGAACTTACCCAAATGAAAGAAACCAGAGTCACCAGGCTGCAGAAGTGTTAAAAACATGTGATCCCTGGTTTCTGTGGGAGTCAAGGTAAGTGGTGAGAATACTCAGATGAATAAACCATCCCACTCTTCAGGAGTTACTCTTTATTGAGGGAATACAAGGGTCAGTGCCGTACCAAAGGTGTATACTTAAAGTTCTGTGAGCACAGGGCCGAGAGCCAATGACACCTCCTAAAGGGATACAGGGAGACCCCCAAAGCAGTGGCATATAAACTGCATATTGAAAGAAGGCTAAGAATAAGAAAAGTATGAAGGATAAGGCAGATAAAGAAAAGTGAATGTTCCCATGTGCCCAGGGGAAGGATATGAGAAGCCTGTATGATACAATAAGAGAAGCTTTGTGCAAAAAAGAGATATAAGCAGAAGAAAAGTAAAACTCAGATTGACCAAACTATGAAGGTCTTGGGTGAAACAGCAAACAGGTTAGACTTTTCCTGTTGATTATATGGATCACTAACAATTTTGGAGTGGAAGGAATAACCTGGAGATTTGTAGTAAAGAGTAAATGATATGAAAATTGCAGATGCTGACAATGCAATAAAGACAATGTCATATAATAGTTGTATATGTTTTTACTGTATCTTATTAAAAATGCATGTGTAATATGTAACCTGGCACATGAACAGGGCAAAAATGTACCTTAAGTGATGGCCAGAGAAAAGCTCTCTGGGAAGGTGAGGTTGAGCTGCTATATGAAACACACTTATCCAGGAAGCCAGGAATGGGGAAGAAGTGCAGAGGCCCTGAGCCAGGACAGACCTGGGCATGTTGCAGGCTCGGAAAAGCAGCCAGCAGCTGGAGCTCAGGAAGAGAAGGTGGCATGATAAAGCTTGTGGTCAGAGATTTAGTTTGAATCCCTAAAACTGAGTGTTTTAGATCATGGTAAGACATATGGATTGTTTTTCTAAACTGCAATAAGAAGCCCTTTGAGGGTTTTTTCTAATGTCACAGCAAGAGCTGTCCAGGAGGGGAATTGCAAATAGACTAGAGGGCTAGCTAAGTGGTCTTTGGGAACATTTTTACACAATCCAGATCAGAGATGAGTGCATTGGCAGAGGCACTAGAAAGAAATGGGTTTCATGGGAATGTATTTTGAAGAAAGCTGAGAGGATGTGGCTGGTGATTATAAGGGCTGACATCAAGCGAGGAGGCAAGAATCTCCCCTTCGTCTTCACTTCTCAAGGTGGAGGAGAGACACTACTTACCAAAATGGGAAAACAGGACAGGAAAAGATTCACGAAAAGAAAGGAGTCCTGATTCTCCAGGCCAGGTTTAAGTTTCTATTAATTGTCTACGAAGAGCTGTTGAGTAGACAGCTAACTATCAGAGTTCAGAGTTTAGAGGAGAGGCAGGACTAGAGATAGAAGTTTGAGAGTAATCAAGCATCAATTATTATAATTAATGCCTGGACACTATGAGATCAGATAGGAGGATGTCATATTAGGAAGGAGCTGAGGCCTAGGACTTAGCCATGAGTGATTGAATAATCACAGGACAAATGGCCTGAGAAAGGAAAAGCAAAGAGCCTACCAAGGGGTCAGCACTACAGAAATCAGGTGAACACACCCTTTGAAAAACTAAGGGGTGATCAGGTGTGCGATTTAGTGATGAATATTTGCCTAGTATATGTGAGGTCTAGGTTTTATTTCCCAAGAACACAAGATGAATACATTTTTTAAAATAATTTAAGCAGTTTAAAAAAAAAAAAAAAGAACAAGGGAAGAGGATGCTTTAAGAAGGAAGGGACCCTTTAACAGCTGCTTGAACTATGTAGTAAAAATGGACAAGAAAACTGACTATTGGATTTTTCCATGAGATGGTTGCCTTGGCAAGAGCCAGTGTGGATAATATGTTGGAGGGGGGTGTAACTATAAGTAATTTCTAAGATTTTCTTTTGAAAGGAATAGAGCAATAGATAACAGTTGGTAGACGGAGGGGAATTTGGGGGAAAGGATGAGGATTAAGCAGGATGACAATGGAACATGTCTGTTTGTTTGTTGATGGGAATAAACCAAAACCAAAGAAAGGAACAAATTAATGTTGTAGGAAAGAAAGATTATAATGGCAGTACCAGCATCACTGAAAAAATATAGAATCCAGAGACAACTGGAGAGTTTGGCCTTCACACAGACTGTGCCTGAGAACAAATTTATCCAGAGGGGAAGACAAAGAGGAAAGCTACAGAGGCAAGAAGGCTGATTTAAGTGGGGCACCTCTGTTTTATGTATTGTGTAAAGGTTGGGAGAAGAGAGGAATCATTCCCCCTGTGGGAGAGACAAAATGTGCAAACTATGTTTACTAAGTTGTAACAGTTACTTGAAAGTTCTCCCATGCTTGGGATTAAAATTCACCTTGAACTTGCCAACGTCTCAAATTTCAACACATATCTTCATGTGTGGTCTGGATAGTAAGAGATTATTTCATCCTTCCACACGGACAGGAATTCTATTAATCCTGCCTGACTGCTTTAAATGTATGTAAATTCACAGCACATTATTTGGGGCTTGTTTAATATGAGCCAGATAAAATTCCTCCTTTTTCAAATGAACAAATGTTAATTTAAATAACCTTTATTTTGTGCTGAATTCACTGGAGGAAGCTGTTACCTGAGGAAACTTATACTTATATCTGTTAATTTTTAGCTTGGAAATCTGTTTTATCTCAGTGATTTCCTCTGTCTAATTTAGAATTTTACCTTTCATTCAAAATGCTGACTAGCCATTTAGTTTTGTGACATTCACAGATTAAATGAGAAGCTTCATTTCCTCCCAGATGGCAATAGCCAATCTATTAATCTCAGAAGAAGAAATGTTGACCCATTTTTTTCTCCTCACATACCTTTTATTGAAAAGTTTGAAATTTTGTTAATGAGGAACATCAACTTTATTCTAGAATATTTTGAGCCTATTATCTCCTTGCTGAACACCTGGACAAATCCGGCTGTGTTCTGCATCATTGATTGAAAGGGCTATGTTGCCAGGCACTTCAAAGTTGCAATACTCCTACTACTATGAAAATATTTTATTTTATTTTACTTATTGAACATACACAACGTTTTTTAAAATCCTGACTCCAAAGCAGGATTGCTGTATAGTAACATTATTTAAATAACTCCCTTCTCACTTTCTGCTTGTTAATACATTTATGAATCAGATACTTGTCTGAGGAGCCCTTCATTCTTTGTACATTGTCCCTTAGACTGCATCTAAAGGCAACACAGCCCTATTTCCTATACAATATAGGATTGGGTGTCTCAAATCAAGTTTTGACTGGTGCACATTTCTTTTCTTTCACTGTTATAAATTTTAAAATATGTTGGGTGTCCCTTTCCAAAGGCCCAGCTCAGCTTCACCTTCTCCCACGAGATAGGATTTGTTTCCTCCACTCCATCCTCAATTCCTGAGCCATGAAGCATCACTTCACTTTCTCTCTTCCCAGGAATAGAAAGTATGTGCCACACACTTCAGAGTTTTGCTGATACAGTACTTATTTCCGGGGTTAATTTAGGAATTGGTTATTCTAGTCTAGATGGCAGTATGGTAAGAAATGTAACCGTGAAATCTCAGTGGGCTAGCACAATTAAAATTTACCTCATGCTAAGAAAAATCTACTTGGGGTGCGCAGCTGTGTGCAAGGTCTGCGTTCCTGTGCATGGCTCCTGCAGTGACACCACCATGTCGCAGTGACGCCAAGTTTGCTGCAGCAGAGGGGCTGGAAGTTGCACATTAACGGTTAAATGTTCCAGACTGCAAATGAAATACATCACTTATTCTTATAGCTTTTCAGCCGTAGCTATGGATGTGTCCCTGCATAACTGCAAGGAGGTCAGGAAATGTGGAGCAGACAAGGGTATTCTCTAAGGAATAAATGTCTTTACTAATCTTATCAGTCAGAGTTCAGTCAGACAACCTTTAATCTATTATCCATTTCTATAGTCTTTGTCATTTCAAGCATGCAATATATGAAATAGTACACTACATAACTTTTCAGGATGAGTTGGGTTTTTTCACCAAACACAGTTTTCTGGAGATTTCATCCAGATTATTGCATATATTAAGAGTTTGTCCTTTTTCATCACTGAGTAATATTCTGTGGTATGAATGGGCCATGGTTTCTTTAACCGTTTACCTGTAGAAGAACATGTGGATTATTTCTAGTTTTCTGTGTTATTAATAAAGCTTATGCCTTCATTTCCCTAGTACAAATGTATGGGAATGTGATTGGTGGGTCATGTGATAGTTCCTCTCCTGCCTGTGGTGGTGTCACTATGCGTTATTTATGGTGTTCTGATAGGTATATAATGATATTTCCTAGTGATTTTTGTTTACATTTCTATACTGGCTGATATTGACTATTTAAGCACTACATGTGCTCATGAGCCTCTGTGTCTTCTTTTGAGGAAACCTTTCTTCATGTCTTTTACCCATTTTCTAATTGGATTATTTGTTTCCCAAACAAATTCTTTTATCATGTTAAATGACAGCCCTTCATCAGATACATGGTTTGCAAATATTTTCTCCCAGTTGATAGCTTGGCTTCTCATCATTTTAACAGGGGCTTTCTCATTGTAAACACTTTTCACAGAGATAAAGTACAGTTTATCAGTTTTTCTTTTCATGAATCATGCTTTTGCTGTCAAGTATAAAAACTTTTGCCATGCCCTGGATGCCAAAGGTTTTCTCCTGGGTTTTTTTCTAAAACCTTTATAGCTTTACACGAAGACTATGCTCTGTTTTGTGTTAATTTTTCTATAAATTGTGAATCTTAGATCTGAGCTTAGTTTTTCACCTACACATGTATATTTGCTCCTGCATGTTTATTGAAAAATTAACACAGATTGCTTTTGCACTTTTGTCAAAAGTCAGTTGGGCAATCTCTCTGCCTAGGGTTTCCAGGAGTACAAGCAGCAAGAGAGCACATGTCTTCTTTTTCTTCTTCCTGATTCTAAAGCAAAGGTCAGCCTTCACTATTAAGTATGATATTAACTTCAGGGTATTGTAGATGCTCTTTATTAAGCTAAAGTAGAGCCACTCTGTTCCATTTTTTTCTGTGAATTTTTAATCATGAATAGGCGTTGAATTTTATCAAATGTTTCTGCATCAATTGATATGGTCATGAAAATTTCCTTTTTTGGCCTGTTGCTATGATGGGTTATATTAATTTTTTCAAATATTATTTTAGTCTTGCAACTTTGGAATAAACTCTATTTGGTCATAGTATATAATTATTTTTATATATCACTGAATTCTATTTGCTAATATTTTCATAAAGATTCTCACATCTACATTACCAAGGAATGTTATTCTCTGGTTTCTTTGCTTTGCTTTTGTTTTAGGGTGTGTGTGTACTCTCTTTAGTTTTATTATCAAAGGAATATCAGCTTCATAAAATGAATTGCAGAGTGTTCCCTCCTTTTCTGCTTTCTGGAAGGGATTGTACACAATTAGCACTAATTCTTCTTTAAGCATTTGTGAAAATGGTTCAGTGATACCACAAGGGACTGACCAGTATTTTGTTGTAGAGCTTTTCAATTGTAAATAAAACTTCTCTATTGGTTATAGGGCTATTTAAATTATCTATTTCATATTGGATGTTTTGGGCTAATTTTTGTGTTTTTGAGGAATTGATGAATTTCTTTTACACTGTCAAGTGGAGTTGTTTGTTGTATTACTTTATTCTTTTGACATCTGCAAAATAGGTAGTGATACCCCATTTTATTCCTGAAATTTTTATTTTGTCTTCTTTTCTTATCTTTCTGTAATTTTGTCAATCACCATTGCTATGAATCAGCTTGTTATTCTATTTTTCTGTTTAAAACTCATTAAATTCTGCTCTTCTCTTTATTATCTGCTTCTTCCTCCTTGCTCTGGGTTTGATTTGCTCTTCTTTTCTAGGTTTATAGATGGTGGGAGCTTAGATTGTGGACTTGAACATTTTCTCTCTTCTTTTTAAACAATGTTTTCTTAGTTTATTGATTTGAGATATTTTTCCCTCTTTTCTACTACCTGGTGCTGTGAGTTTCCATCTTACCACAGCTCTGGTTACTCAGTATGATTTCAGTATTTCAAATTTGTTGGCAGAATAGGAGGCTTCCAGGCCAGCATACCACTGCTCCCAGCACAGAGGAGGTGAGCCACACAGGCACCAGCAGCAGCCTGCCCTCCCGTCAAAATGAGAAGACACGTAAACAAGAATCAGAACCAGACTTCCACAGCAACCCCAAAGGGAAACAAGATGGAATACTCTGATACTCAACCACTTGAACTGGCAACAAAAGAGGATCTGGGAAAAATGAAATCAGAAATAATTTCTCACATAACAGCAGAGATTTTTCCCATAGTGCAATACATGATTAAGAAATCTAGAGAGGACACAGATAAAAAAAATAGAGGAGCTGAGGAACAAGATGGAATCCCAATATGGGAAACAAATGGAATCCATAAAACAGATGCAAACAGATTTCCAGGAGATCAAAAACTCCATTAAAAATCTACACAACAGAATGAACCAATGTGAGGACAGAATTTCAGATATAGAAGATAAGACTGCAATTAGTGACCAGGAAAAGAAAAATTGCTTCAAAATGGTAAGAGACCATGAGAAATCAATCCAGCAGCTCCTAGATGATGCAAAGAAGAATAACATAAGGCTGATTGGAGTCAATGAAGAAACAGGAGAGAATGCAGATGACATAAAAAAAAAACTGTTCACAGAAGTAATGGTAGAAAACTTCCCAAGCAGGGGAAAAGAACTTGACATACAAATAAGTGAGGCCAACTAGCCATGATAAAAAAAAAAAATGTACACATAGGCATATAATTGTTAAAATTCCGGAAACCCAACAGAAGAACAAAATTCTACAAGCAGTTAGAGAAAAGAAACAAATCACATACAGAGGAAAGCCCATCAGAATCACAGCAGACTTCTCCATGCAAACCCTCAAGGCAAGAAGAGTATTGCAAGCCCTAAAGGAAAACAGCCTCCAACCTAGATTGATGTACCCTGCAAAACTATCTTTCAAAATTGATGGAGAAAGAAGATACTTTCATGACAAAGAGCACTTTAGGAACTTCATGAATACCAAACCAGCACTCCAAAAACTCTCAGACAAAATCATAGGAAAAGACAATGAGGATCACAACCCCAAGAAGCCCAGCAGAATGAATCCATTGGAGATGACAAAAATTAAACACAAAGGAGGAGAACCCAACAAACAGAAAAAGTCATCAGAATGATAAGTCAATACATACCAGTTATAACCATCAATGTTAATGGTCTCAACTCACCAATCAAAAGAAATAGACTGGCAGAATGGGTCAAGAAGCAAGATCCGACAATATGCTGCATAGAAGAAACACACTTAATTCAGAAAGAAATTCATACACTGAAAGTTAAAGGGTGGAAAACAATACTCCATGCCATTGGAACCAGAAAAAAAGCAGGAGTAGCTATCCTCTTTGCAGATCAAGTGGATTTCAAACCAACACTGATTAAGAGAGACAAAGAAGGCCATTTTTGAGTGATGTCTGATCTCATCAGTCTAGCAGGAGAGACAGGATAACCTGTCCGAGAGTATAGCACCACTAAGACCACACCGAAAAATCCCTAAAAAATCACCAAAAATAACTTACAGGAAAGAGCAGTCCGTTGAACTTGGCCAGCATTGGAGCAGTTGGTTTTGACCTTTAAGAGAGCCAATTCTGGAAAACAACCAAACTTCTTTGATTGAATACTCACATGCATTGGAACATGATTAGGAGATTAAGGTTTAATAATAAAATGAAGATCATAATAAAACAGCCTCCTTCTTAGCCCAGGAATTCTTCTTTTTCAATCAGACTTGAAAGAAGAGATTGAAGGAATAGTGGCACTCTGATATTTCCAGTGGAGCACAATACAAGAATGAAGAAATGGCACAGGATATACTAGGAAAAGATTGCCACATAGCTAGTCCGGTTTGAATGGAAAGATAAGTATGAAAGTGAAATCAGTTGTTCACACTTAGAAAATCAGGTACAGAATGTGAAAATGTGAATTTTAGGAAGTTTCTATAAGTAAACATAGAGGCCAGCTGAAAATGCATTGTAGCTTATAAGGTACTTAGGCCTAATTTAAAAGTATAAAATCAAAAGTGTCAAACCAATAGTTGAACTGAAATCTCAAAACAGATCAATTGGTTTTGCTGGCTAATTGAATACAAGAAATGATTAGCACAGGACAAAAAGTGAATGTGAAGAGAGAATGACAATGGGCAAGTTTTCGTAGTTAGGACACAAAAGGGAACAAAAGAAAGTACCTATGGTAAAAATGTGATGGTAAATAGCATATTATGTTCTTTTCAAATGGCACTTCTTGACCAAACAGTATGTTCATAATTTAGTCATGTCTGAGAAGTACAAAGTCATCAAAAATGTTTTTAAACCGGGGATTTAGCTCAGTGGTTCTGCCACGTGCCTTGCAAGCACAAGGTCCTGAGTTCAATCCCCAGCACACAAAAAAAAAGTTTTTAAATATATGTTTGTCTTCTAAGTAGTTTTAACTTTGTATGTAAGGAAACTTAAGAAATCAAAGTGATAACTTTTTTTGGAGCTTATATCTATAAACTTTCTGGAATAAACCCATGATTGAAATCCAAAAAAAAAAAAGAGAGAGGCAAAGAAGGACACTACATCCTTGTAAAGGGAACAATCCAACAGGAAGAGATGACAATCATAAATATCTATGCACCAAACACTAGTGTGCCCAACTATATAAAACAAATACTAACAGGCATGAAAAGTCATATAAGCACTACTAGTACAATAGTAGTGGGGGACTTCAATACCCCACTGTCACAAATAGATTGATCAACTAGACAAAAAACAAGCAAAGAAATACTAGAACTCAACCAAACTCTTGAACAAATGAACTTAACAAATGTTTACCTAGTGTTCCACCCCACAAAATCAGAAGACAGATTCTTTTCAGCTGCACATGGGTTGTTCTCCAAAAGAGACCACATACTCATTCATAGAATATATTTAGGTAAGTGCAAAGGAATTGAAGTTATCACCTGTATATTATCAGACCATAGTGCTATGATATTGGAGATCAATAGCAAAAGAAAGTGCAAAAATTTCATAAACACATGGAAATTGAGTAACACACTTCTGAATAACAAATGGGTCACAGCGGGAATTAAAGAAGAAATCAGACAGTTCCTTCAATTAAATGAAAATGACAATACAACATATTGGAATCTATGGGACACAATGAAAGTAGTCTTATGAGGGAAATTCATAGCAGTGAATACTCATATTAGAAAAACAGAACAAGCCCAATTAAACAACCTGACGCTGAACCTAAAGGTTCTAGAAAAAGAAGATCTGGACAAACCCAAAGCTCATACTAGGGAGGAAATTATAAAGATCAGGGCAGAAATCAATACAATGGAGACTAAGAGAATGATACAAAAAAATCAATGAAGCCAAGAGTTGGTTCTTCGAAAGAAAAAACAAAATTGACAAACCCTTAGCCAAACTGATTAGAAAAAGGAAAGAAAAGGCCCAAATCCATGTAGTTAGGAATGAAAAGGATGAAATTACAATGGGTCCAGCAGAAATCTAGACAATCACCTATACCTACTTCAAGAACCAATACACCAATAAGATGGAAAACAGAAGAAATGGACAGATTCTTAGATACATATGAATTACCAAAGTTGAACAAAGAAGATCTAAAAACTCTAAACAACCCAATATCAATCAATGAAATTGAAAATGTAATTAAAAACTTATCAACAAAGAAAAGCCCAGGTCCTGATGGCTTCACTGCTGAATTCTACAAGACATGTAGAGAGGAACTACTGCCACTACTGTTTAAACTCTTCAATGAAATTGAAAGGGAAGCAATACTCCCAAATTCATCCCTGGAAGCAAGCATCACCTTGATCCCCAAAGCAGAGAAAGACCCAACTGAAAAGAAGAACTATAGGCCAATCTCACTAATGAACATAGATGCAAAAAGCCTTAATAAGATACTGACAAGTAGAATGCACAAGATCATCAAGAAGATCATACACCCTGATCAAGTGGGATTCATACCAGGGATGCAGGGATGGTTCAACATACGCAAATCAGTCAAGGTAATACACTGTATCAATAGAGCCAGGGACAAAAAACATATGATCATCTCAATAGATGCAGAAAAAGCATTTGACAAAATCCAACATGCATTTATGATAAAAATCCTACAAAAAATTGGAATAGACGGTCTCTACCTCAATCTGATAAAAGCCATCAAAGAAGAACCAACAGCCAATGTCATACTAAATGGTCAAAAACTGAACTCCTTCACACTCAAATCAGGAACAAGACAAGGATGTCCACTATCACCACTCTTGTTCAATATAGTTTTGGAAACATTAGCCATGGCAATTAGACAAGAGAAAGGAATAAAAGGAATAAAGATAGGAAATGAAGAAGTCAAATGGTCATTATTTGCAGATGACATGATACTCTATATAGAAGACCCCAAGAACTCCACCAAAAGTCTTCTAGACTTAATAACCAAATTCAGTCAAGTAGCTGGTTACAAGGTCAACACAAAAATCAATAGCTTTCCTCTACACCAATGACAGACTCACTGAGAGAGAAATAGGGCAAATAATTCCTTTCACAATAGCATCCAAAAACCTGAAATACCCAGGAATTAACCTAATGAAAGAAATCAAAGACCTCTTCTCTGAAAACTATGGCACTCTGAAAAGAGAGATTGAAGATGATATCAGAAAATGGACAGACATCCCCTGCTCCTGGGCAGGAAGGATCAATATAGTGAAAATGGACATACTTCCAAAACTGCTATATAGATTTAATGCAATTCCAATTGAGATCCCAGCAGCATACTTCATGGACCTTGAGAAAACAATCCAAAAATTCATTTGGAACAAGAAGAGACCCAGAATAACAAAAGCAATTCTAGGTAACAGAGACATGGCAGGGGCTATCACAATCCCCAACCTGCAACTATACTACAAAGCTACTGAGATAAAAATAGCATGGTACTGGCAAAGAAACAGACTTGAGGACCAGTGGAACAGATTAGAAGATACAGAAACAATGCCAGACACACTCAGTCATCTCATCTTTGACAAAGGAGCCAAACACCCTCACTGGAGGAAAGATAGCCTCTTCAACAAATGGTGCTGGAAAAATTGGGATTCAACTTGCCAAAGACTACAACTACACCTATATCTCTCACCATGCACTAAACTAAAATCAAAATGGATTAAAAATCTAAATATTAAAACAGAAACACTAAACCGGCTAGAAGAGAGTTTAGGAAGAGCTCTTGAATACTTTTGTGTAGGAAAAGATTTTATGAACAAAACCTCAGTTGCCTGTGAACTAGCACAAACAATCAACAAGTGGGATCTCTTCTTATTAAAATGCTTCTGCACAGCAAGAAAAACCACCAGCAGTGTGAAGAGACAACCCACAATGTGGGAAAATATTTTCACCAGCTGTCCCTCAGACAAAAGTCTACCATCTTGAATCTATAAAGAACTTAAACAAATCAGACCTCCCAAATTTAAAGACTCAATCCAAAAATGGGCATCTGAAATGAACAGACATTTCTCAGACAAGGAAGTAGAAATAGCAAATAAACATACGAAAAAATGTTCAACATCACTTGTCATTCGAGAGATGCAAATGAATACAACACTGAGATTCCACCTAACCCCAGAAAGAATGGCTGCTATCAAGAAATCAACCAATAACAAATGCTGGCTGGCCTGTTGGGAAAGAGGAACCCTGCTCCACTGCTGGTGGGAGTGTAGACTGGTGCAACCACTGTGGAAATCAGTATGGAGATACCTCAAAGAACTAGGACTGGGAGTCCCATTTGACTCCGCTATTCCCCTGCTGGGGATCTTCCCCAAAGAATTAAAAGAATCATACCACAGTGATATATGTGCACTCCTGTTCATAGCAGCACAGTTTGTAATAGCTAAAACTTGGAAACAGCCCAAATGCCCATCAACTGGAGACTGGATAAAGAAAGTGTGGTTTTTTTAATAAAATGGAGTACTATTCAGCCATAAAAAATGAGAAATTAAAGACATTTAGAGCTAATGGATGTACACTGAGGTGATACTTTCAAGTGAAATAAATAGGACACACATATGTAAATATTGAATAGTTTCTCTAGTGTAAGAAATTGAAAGTGTAAATAAGGACCAAAAGGTATAATAATGTGAAATAGGAAGAAAAAGTGCAAAGGGGGAGGGGAAGTGGGAGGGGTAGGGGAAAGGAAAGAAGGGAATGGAATTAATATGAGAAAATGCAAAAGTGGAAACAAAGTCTTTGTAAATAAGTAGGACAGGGGAAAGGAGAAAAATAAGAAACGAGAGATTATGTAAAGGTGCAAATTTCCAGTGATGAATGTCACTATATTGTATACCTAAAATGTACCAATAAAATTAAATTTAAAAATAAAAGTAAAATAAATACAATGATAAAAAAAATTTGTTGGAGCTTATTGAATGGCCCAGAGTGGGTCCATTTTTAGCATGTCTTCAACATGTTTGTGGCCTCCATTGCTACTGTGGGCAATTTAAAAAGAATGTGAATTCAGCTGTTGTTTGCTGGAGTTTTCTTCAAATAGCAATTCGAATTTTTTAGCAGGTGGTATTGTGTTATTCAATATCATTGTTGCTTTTTTCTCTAGTTTTCTGTCAGTTGTTGAAAGTAGGGCATTGAGGTCTCCAAGTATAATTTTGAATTTTGTTTTGCATATTTGCATCTCGGTTGTTTGATGCATACACTCTCTGGATGAGTTGACCCTTTTATCATATAGAAATCTACCTTTCTATCTCTAATAATCTTGGATCTGAAGTCTACTTTATCTAACATTAGTATAGACATTCCTCTTTCCCTATGCTTTGTTTTTCTGATGTTTGCAAGGCATATATCTTTATACATGAGTCAGGTCATTTTTAATCTATCTGTACACTTTAAATATGAACATAATAGGACTTAAGTCTGCCATTTTTATTTTGTTTGTTCTGTTTTTCATTTCTTCTTTTTCTTTTTTCCTGCCTGGTTATGAGTTAACTGAGCATTTTGACAGTCCTTCTCTCTTGGCCCATATACCTAGTGCTATACTGTTTAACAAGTTCTCCTCGTTAAAATAAATACATATATAGATTTATTATAAATTGTATTGATATAACTGTATGGATATTGCTCAGTGGTAGAATATTTACCTAACATGCTTCAAAGCCCTAGATATAATCCCCAGCACACTGGAAGAAAGGTAAAAGGAAGGAAGGAAAGAAGAAAGGAAGGAAGGAAGGAAGGGAGGGAGGGAGGGAGGGAGGGAGGAAGGAAGGAAAATGTTTAGGACAAAGTTTAGAAATAATAATGTTAAAACATACAATATTCTACTGTAAGTTTTATGTAGTCAATTGATTCTCATAGAATACTTTCATTGCTTTCACAAAACTCTTAGATCCATTGGCAACTGTCAGTTACAACTAATGAATGAGTCCATCTCTGATATGTGTGTTGGTTGATAGTTTCTTATACATTGAAGAATAAGACAAGAGTAGAATAACAAAGACGTACACTGGAATTTTACTGTTTTGTCAATGATGTGAATGATCTCTCTTTGCTGAATCAAATTATTTTTTTCACACACTGGAAGAATATTTTTTGTTTTGTGTGATATTAACAATGAAACAGCTACATACATGACCCACATTTACATTTAATCTGAATTATTAACATTTTCCATCACTTTCTTAAGTCTACAAAATCAACAATACAATAAATCAAACCGTGATTTATAGTGTTTGACAATTACCAAGGAATAAATACTCACACAATAGCTGATTTCAACCTGCTGATGTGACATAAATGGATGGGGATTGCAAAGACTTGCACAAAATACACCATCATATATTATTTCACCACAGAAACACAATAGACATAAATATCCTCAGGAGCACAGATAATACAACAATGAAGTAAAATAATTAGGAAGTAATGACTTTTGAATATTTATTACTTGTGTTTTGATATAATTTATTTAATTGTAAGTTTATATCATTTAATTTATAATAATGTCTGTGTTTAACAACCAACTTGTTAATTTCCTGTCTATTTAACAATCAGAAAACCAGTGTGATCCAACTCCTCCATCATCCAGGGCCAGATGAGTCTACTTAAAATGTACCTTAAACAAGATTACTTTCCTCCACTTCTAGCATCACATTCCTGCTATGTATTTTCATAGTTGCTTTTATTAGACCCACAGAATAGTCTCTTGTCATTCTATATGTATGCTCAACCCTTCCCAGCTTACTCTTCAAGCTTCACCCAGTATAATTTCCTTAAAATCTCCAAGTGACCATGTGCCCAATACATTCACTAATTCGTTTACCCAATAAATGATTGCGAGGTTTTATGTCCTAAGTATTGTTTTAGTTAATTAGTATAAATATATGAACAAAAGACAAAATGTTCTGGTCCCCTGGAGAATACATTCTAGTTGGGAGGGGAGAAGAGACTATAAATAAAACAAACAAATTGTACCATACATCTGAAGGTAATGAATGTGACAAGAGGAAATATTGCAAAGCAAGGCAAACATAAAGACAGCATGGAAATTACAATTAAGCCTGATGCTCAGGATATGCCCTATAGACAAAGTGAAATTGAGCAAAGACTTACAGGAAGTAAGCACTAGACTTTTGGGTTTTGGGAGGAAATAGCCACAGGGCACAAGGAGCCTAGTGTAACTACAGTATAGTGACCAGGGATAGAAATGAAAAACAATTAAAGCAGAACACTAACAGAGGACAGAATATGAAGGTCTTGTAGATCATTGTAAGGACATCAGCTTTTACTGTGAAAACATAGAGAACCGCTACAGGGTTCTGAATGGAAAAGGTTAAACTTTTTAAGCAGGTAACTCTTGTTTAAAGTCCTTCAGTGGCTTCCCATTGCTCCTAAGAGAAATTCTGGTGTTCATCTCACGTGTGTAGAGCCCCAAGTGATAAGATCCTGGTGCCATCTCACCAGACTTGCTTCTTGCCTCCTTTGTCACTCACTACCTGCCCTTTTATTCCCTCGGTTTGCTTAACAGTGTACTGCGTTACACTTCAGACGTGTCCCCCATCAGACACTCATGGTTGCCTAAAATTGTCCTTCATAATACATTTGTAGTAAGTGATTGATTTTGATTTTATAGTTATCTTTTTATTGTCTGTGTTGCTTTTATCCACTGCTACATCCTGTTAGAAGAGAAGCCGGTGATACTGTCATTTTTGTTCACTGATTCATCCCAGAGAATTAGACCAGTACTTGGCACATGGTAGAAACTCAAATGTTTGTTCAGTCTTATATATTAATATATTCCCAATGTTTAACACAAGGTATGTCTCATAGTTTGTAAAGTTTTTGTAGCGTTTATAGTTAATCAAATGGACAGATGAATAAATACGTGATTGAATACAAAAAGAATGAATATTCCTATATTTTCAGTGCAGAACTGAAAGTCTGGTACATGATAGGCATTCTATAATTTTTTTGTTAAGTGAGTAGATGATCAAATGAATGGATGGATTAATGAATAATGGAATAAGTGAAAAGACAGAAGACTTTCCATCCTTCAAGAATAATCTCCTTTCTAAATGGGTCACTTGACCAGCCTGTGAGTTCTATACTTGGTTCCTTACCATAAATATATTTTGAAGAACATTTTTATTAGCTTTGGAGTCACTTGCAAGGTACTCTTGAGTTCTCTTTTGGCTCGCCTACATTCTTGTTCACACCTGACCTGCCATAGTTTGCGGATCTCCCTGGTTTCCTTACTTGGGCCACATTTCCAAGTGTCCCTTTGATCTCTGGCACATACTTTCACTAGGCTTCCAATAAGGTGTTTTTAAACAGTCTCCAGATTTCCTGTGGCTTATTGACTTTTTAAATTATTCCTTTCATTTGTTTTTCCTAGCCAGTGCCTACACTTGTTCTTAGTTTCTCTTTATAAAATTGAGTAACCACACGATCTATAAATTTTCTCCTCCAGCCCAGAATGGTCACAATGTTGTGATCGTTCTGAGATACTTTTTCTTGCAGGTCTTGTCTGCCACTCAAAGCCAAGTCTAAAATATTTTCCCCCTTAATAATTCCAAAAGACATTTTTCTAAGAGAAGATCATTTATCTTATCCATTAAGCCTATATTTAAACCTCAAATCTATAAATAAACTGAATAAATGAGTGTCCAAGAAAGCACAGAACATGCTGTGTGTAAGTACTGTAGGTTGTGAGAAAGTGTGTGTATGCACATGCCTGTGTGTTCCTTATGTGTGTGTTGTGTAATAAATAGGTACTTTAAAAACTATCACCTTCATTTCTAACTACAAAAGTCTCTAATCACCATCATTCTTCTATAGAAAGCAAAATCTTTTCAAATAGAAGTCATGAAATGTTTTTAGTTTCAATCTACAAAGATAAATTGCTAGCTTGTTTCTTTTCTTTGCTTTGCTTTTCTTTTTTTTTTTTTTGTCTGATTTTCATATACAAAGACCTTCCCAGAGAAAGTTCTACAACCAAGTAGCAACAGAAATCATTTAACCTAACAAAAAACCATCTTATACTTTTTTAAACCATGCATTTCATCAGTCAGGATTTTTCCTACCAAAGATGTTTATTTTCAACCATTTGCTTTATTTGGCTAAAAGGTAGGTTCTTTGCTACATTTAATAGTCATGTATATGCTAGTCAAAATCGAGATCACAGAGTTTTCATATGTGGATTTTTACCAGACTAAAGAGAACCTATTAGAAATTTGAGCTCATGATATATACATACTTCTTGCAAATATTTTAGCAGACCAGTCCTCAAAACTTTTATATGATAAAACACTTTACACAGTCACTGTTTACTTAAATTAGAGATTGTACTACAAATGTAATACATTGTGCTTTAAATAGTGAAAACTGAAAAAACACTTTTTGCTACTTCAAACTTTTCAATCGGTCAAATTGTAATGAAGAAGCTTTAAAAATTTAGTGATATGTTTTCCATCCATGATATTGACATATGCACATAATTACCTTTTTTTCCTTTTTGATACAATTTCATTATTTGTCATTCTGGCTGTGCCATACCAATAAAGCCAAAATATCATATTAGAATTCATGACAGTTTTCACATTGTATTATCAATATGTGGAAATAATTGTCTGCTCTGAGATTAAATTACATTATTGTGTATCTTTTTCATGCCTAATAAATAATGATGGATGGCTTTTATTTTCATCACCACCTGCAACCATTTAGTCACCCCTTGATTGTTGAAGATAAAATAATAAAAGGCAAGTGTTATGTTGCAAGCAGAAAAATGTAGTCAAAACAGTTGTATGTTCCTTGTTTCCATTTGCATTATTTTAGTCCCTAAAGAGCAATGTATGGTGGTCTGTAAAAGATAGCAACCTGGGGGAAACAGCAAACAGTTCACAGAGATGAGGGGAGAAGGTGAGAAAATATTTTTTCTAATAGAACAATAATTATTTCTTGGTGCACGATTCTTAATCTGAAAATGAGTTTTTTGTTCTGCTGTGCAAATCAGTTACGTGCAATTAGAATGCAAAGCAGAGGCATATCTTACTGTTTAGCCTTTTTTAAATAGAAATGAAAACAGCCCGGAAATTGTAGCAAAGTTGAAAATGCATGCTAGGTAATTTTGAAATCCAAAGACATAAAACCATGCATAATAAAAAGGCCACTCTAAACTCATTACATTTTTTGAAATTGGCAATTGGAAGGCTTAATTTTAAAATTAGAATTTGCATGTTTGGAAACTTATTAACTACGTTTTGAATGGCCAAGTACATTGCCAGTGTGAAGGTGTATTTTGTTTGTCTTCCTGTATACAATTCCATGGCCTCATAATTTGGTTTTATCTGTTCCTCACCTTCTCAGGTTTTGTTTCTTTAACTCTTCAGCATTATACTTAAGCAAAACTGTTTTATCTTTTTTCTTGAAACTTTTGAGTTAAAATTGTAATCAGCAAATGGTGTGAGTCTTAAGGGGAAAAGAATCACCTCGGAGTTTTATGAAACTATTAGATTTCATCTCTGAAGAATGTCAAGTTTTTTTACAAAATAAATACATAGTATTTATAATGGAAACTAGTCATTTGATCATTTCAGTTAACAACAGTGAAGTAAGAAAGCAAACTGCAGACAAATCTTTTTGATATTTGGTTATGAGTCACAGATTGACTCTTTGAAGAACTGTTTCACATGTTTGGGTCTATTATCTTTAAATCAAAAGATGGCGATCTCAGGCATAACAGAGACCAGACCAAAATCTGAAGGTAATCTTATCAAATGTCAAGTTCTTGCAGAGAGACAGTCCATTATATGATGAGCCCCAAGTGAATGCTTATGCCGTGGAGTCTCTATGAACTGGGTGTTCTATTACTGTTCTTCTCAATCCTCTCAGAGAATCCATTTAAAAAGAACAGAGGGGCCTTTCCCTTGTTTATAGCTGTTTTGCTATCTGACTACCCATCTCCCTCTATAATTAAATGGTGAGAGTACAATAATAAACATAATTTTATTTGTACAATTACTCACTGCAGAAATTATACCTTTACATTTCCTATGAGACGCAAAGAGTAATCATGCTTGCTTCCTTCACATTGGAGAGAGCCATGCCAAAGCCACAGATTTTTTGAGATTGCCTGAGCATGGAAGGTTAGCACAGGAAAATTGGAGACAAATTATTTTGTAGTGTGCAGGCATGCAGATCATCCTCTCTTGATAATTCAGATTTTTACCTGTCCCATGAAAACACCTTGGAAGACTAGCTCTGAAAAACAGACTTGCATAAAAATCATCCAGGACTTAAAACCAGGATGTCTATCTGTGGGCAGAAAGCCACACAGTCTTTAAAAAAAAAAAAGTAAGATTTAGCACACACTACGTAATTCTACTAATTAGAAGCCCCTGCTAGTCTTTCATCCCCCAGTGTTCTGCAGAAATCCTAAGATACCAAGGCTTTCCCCCAAAGTACCTGGCCCCAAACATTCTCCTCTCACTCCTGATAACAGAAAGTTCGAGAAGGCATCCTCATGGGACAGTCTCATTTTTCTCTTGCTCATTCCTTAGTCTGTTCCAATTTTCCTCAGCCCAAGTCTTCCTAGCATAACCTACCTGAAAAAAAGAATAAAGAAAACATATTAAATAACTGCACCTTAAGTGCACAAAATGGAAACGCTGAATTAGCTCCATTAAGATAAATCATTCCTTGTGCTGTCATCGTGTTATATTTCACATTTTCTATCATGATAGTGGTTTGCTAGTTCTCATAACATTTCCTGAGTCTGCGCTACACATATGAAGACATTCAGAAGTTTTTAATGTGCATCAAAATTATGAACTTTCCCACCTTAGGTGTTTGCAAGAGGGGAATGCCTGGGCAGAATAACTCATGTCCAGGCGGATGGCTGAAACACTGGAAACTATAAACTCCCCCACCATTAACAGCAAATAATTTGGTGCTCTGGGGGAACAGCAGTTGCTCTACACTTCTCGGAAAAACATTTGGGAAAAAAATATTCTGGACTAATAAAATTAGTGTTCAAATAGCAAAAAAATAAAAATAAATCAACATTGGTGAAGCTTTTTGAATACTTTCAACATTTAAAAATTATACATGCAATCATATATTTTTCAGATAATGTACTTATTTATAAATGTGATTTTTAACATCAGGGAGGAAATCACTTAAGAGTATATAGCTAATGTTCAAAGCATTACCACCGAGTAACTTTGGATAGAGATTCTTAACATAAAAGTAGCAACTGGGCAGTAAATATTTGTTCAGTCAGACATTCTAAATGTCAAAATTTGTTGGTGTTTCAGCTGAACTTGGGCAGCACCAGGAGACTGCTTTTACTTTCCCAGCAGCCGTCGTAAGTCCTGTTAGTGTTTAACAATTCATCCTGCGCTCCAGAAAACACTGTGTTAGGGAAGGAAAACCAGGCTCTTTGGCTAGACTGTAGAAGGAGGGTGGGACCCTGTGAACTACATGACTGCATATGATGGAGGCAATTTTATTTGGTCAACAAATTCAGGCTTTTGTATCGGATTTTTTTCAGACCATTAATTCAAATATCCATGAGCAAATCACCTATGAAAGGAAAGATTTCTACTCATCTGTGGAGCCAGATAGCCAATAATTATTCCATTTAATCGTCTAGGTCATGGTGCCACAAGTGTAGGAATTCTTGAGATCTGGAAAATAATTGGCCCAAGGGTTAAGTGATGGTGATCACGATGTAGTTACTTAAAGACTGATTCAACTGTGTTCCAAATTCAGGTGAAGAGAGAGAAATACTTGATGAGTAGTCAAAATGGTGTCATAGATAAGCTTTCATTCTTTGGTGGAATATCTGGTACTCTCGATTGTTTTCAAAATGTCATATAAAGCCCCTAGAACATAACACCTGATGTGGCGATCATTTCTCAGGTGAAATCATTCACTGAACTTCGCAAAATGTTTCAGTGGCTCCCCTTTTATTTGGAAACTGCGGAAGAAAAACGTAGAAGCGCCTGGTGCAATTTATGGCACTAAACACTGGGCCAGAGGACTTTCCTTGGCCATAAAACTGGAGCTCAGTTTCTCTCATCTTAATGTCCAGACCCAGGACAATTTGGTGTAGCTCCATTACAGCGTATTTTAAACTTTCCTTGAAGTTCAGGAATATATCTTTTAGAATCCGTCAGTAATTTAAAAGTGCGACTCGCCAAACCAATCAATCTAGTACAAAGTTTGTTTTTAGAATTCAAGTTCCTTGTTACTGCTTTGCAAGCAGATGTCTTCAGAGATATAATATGGTGAAGAGATTATGTGATTTGGGGTGTAGCAATTCTGCCAGTTATAATTAAAAGGGCCAACATCCAAGTTTTGTTTTCTTTATAAACACTGTAGAGTGTGTCGGTGGCCAATCTAAAATTACCACAGAAGAGTGTGTGTGCTCATCTTTAGCACAAGATAATGAAGATGGTGTGTGAAATGCACCATGGATATAATAAGCTGATGGACTTGCGGTCCTACGCGCACACTTGTCCAAATGTAATTATAGGAGTTTTAAGAGAATTGTTGCTTCCTAAACTGACTAGTCAAAGAGATTCAAAAGTTAATATCATCAAATTAGCAGCCTGATTTTGAAGCTCTACAACTGTACCTTGAAAATACCTGCCTAGATCGATCATGCATTCTTCCAGGGAAAAGATACCTGTCAGTAGCAGCTCAGTACCGAACAGCTTGTTTAGTTTTCTGTATAGGAATTGCTTCTGGGAAGGTGAAAATGTGTGTAAAAATGAAAAGTAGTAAAGGGCTGGGTGTCTGGCTCTTTCTCTCATGGACAGAGGAGAAAGGGCCAGTATGAACCTGTACTTATCTTTATGTGGTTGGGAAGGTGAGACCTCTGGGCTCCATAACCCCAATCACAAGAGTAAGAAACAAGACTGGGGCCCAAAGAAAGACTGGGAACATGTCAGTACGATTACTGACTCATGAACCTCTGGATATGAGCAAAATGCATTAGGCACATTGAATCCCCACACACACACACGCATAGAAATGTGAAACTAGTGGGGAGAACAGGGAAAGGAAGGTGAGGCAGGATGGTTAAAATGATCAAAGTATGTTATCTGCAGGTATGAATCTGCCAAAATATAACTTACTAATCTGTATAAGCAATTTAAAAAGTGTGTAAAAGGAAAAGAAAGCTCTCTGTAGCAGTGATTTCCATTTACAGTGAGGAAAACAATGTATAAAATATTCAAGACATCAACATATAATTCTCTTGAATATTGGGACACAGTCTGAAATAAGGGACATCAGTAGCAAAAGTGTGGGGAAAGTAGAGAGATCGAACAGGTGAAACTAAAGAGGTCCTTCTCATATGTGTTGCAGGCATAATCCTTCATAAACTTTATAAGGAAGTTGAGACATCATAGTATGCTGCTAGCAATGAGAGTCAGGGAATCCTGTGCCTCTGATAGGGAGTCCTCCTAGGTGATTGCTAGGGATGAGGGACTTGTAGGTTCCCAAAGAGGCTTGGGTGCTGGGGCAGCAGATACCAAAAATCTCCCTGAAACTAGATTCATGTTGTGCTTCAATTTCACTCACTTTGGATGTTCTTGGTGGCCTAAGGTCAGTGTCTTCTGTATCAAATTTATCAGATTGAACTACTCAATAATCCATGTTGTAAAAGAAGAAAACATGGCTCCTGCCTCACAAGCGCAAGGTCCCGAGTTCGATCCCCGGTACCAAAAAAAAAAAAAGAAGAAGAAAATAACACAAAACTAAAAGTAACTAAAGTTTATTAAAATATTTTTTTGCCCAATTCCAAAAATTTTTTGCAGTGCCAAACTGTTTTTATGTTTCCTTTATTTCCTGGGCTACAAATATATTGACAGTTGACTCTCACGTTTTCACATATTCTCTGCCTAGAACTACATCCAATCCACTCTCCTACAGTGTAGCCAAAGCATTGTCTTTCAAAGGTAGAGAGACAAATCTGACTCCTTAATGTCTGAGTGAGGAGAAAATATTTGTACTTACCAAGTTTAGTCCCTGCATTCCTATTCTCATTCTCATCTAGCATCATCATACACAATTTCCCCTCACCTCCTCTTCTCCACCCACCCTGGCCCTCTGCCATTTTCCCTTTCGCCATCTGACTTCCATACGCTAAGCGCCTAACTGCTCCCCTCAGTATGGAATCCTTCTTCATGGGTGCTTGTGTCTGATGGTCCCATAATCTTCTGTGTCATTGAAATGGTCATGGTTACAGTTTTATATTTATACATGGATCTGATGGTTAACATCTCCCTCTTGGACTTTAAGATCCTTGAGAGCAAGAATTGTGTTTACTGGATTTATTATTGTATCTCCTAAACTTATCCCAGTGTTTGGAACATAGCATTCAAAACTGCATCTAAGGTGGAGAGATAAATGTCCAGATACATTTCAGTTATGTTTTCCTGTGTCACAAAGGCCATGTGTCTATGGTCTTTGTGGAGGTCCTAAGAAATATAATTGGGCACTTCTCTACTCTACTATCATTACTAATCAGGTTAAGTTACCCCAGTAGCTAAATAAGCAGACCCAGAATTTTGGCAATTCAATATAGCAAAGTTAATATTCCTTTCTTGAGACATGTGTGGGTTTAGACTGAGCAGTTAATCTGCTCTGAGGTGATATGTGGATCCAGGAGTCTTCCTTCTACTGCACATTCCTCCACTGAGCCCCAGAAGTCTCCCTAGATGTTTGGCATGTGCCATCCAGCAAACAAAAAAAAAGGAAAGAGTGAGGGCTGCAAGTGATCCATCACTTCTGCCCACATCCTACTGGCCAGAATATCATCAAATGACTGTACATGATTGCAAGGCAGGCTGGGAAATGCGAACTTCCTGGTTGTACATGTAATTTTTTTAATTTTTATTTTTATTAGTACATGTTTGTAGTATGTAATAATTACATTCATATACCTAACATCTTAGTTGTTTTTTTCATCTTGCAGTTAGATAGAGTAACTAAAATTTGTCAGCAGTTCACTGGATACTCCAAAAGTTACCAGTAGAGAAAGGAGAAGATTCCACACAACCAAACTCTCCAGGAAGGCAAGTGCCAGCATTAGAGGACTGATTTAGTGGTATTGTGTCTGTCTAAGAATGTGCTACATGGTTGGTAAATATAGTTTTCCTATCCCAGTGAATCTCAAAACAAGTACATTCTGAAAATGAACTTTGAAGAATCAGCTGGAGGGGATACAGATTGTTATATCCCCTTTAGGATTTTTCATTTTCATATTGTGCTAATGTGCCAAAATGAAAATAGCTTTCCATAAAATGGAAGTTGCACTATAAAGTTGGAATTGGTATTATCTCGTGCTGAATTGCCATGGATCTCACACAATGTGATGTCACATTGGAAGCAGGGTCCTCTCCCTGAATGTTTTCCTAAGATTCTGTCAAACAGATCAGGAAAGTGGAATGCATGTAGGATTGACTTTTCAATCAACAGGCACAAAAAGATCCTGGTAGATGAATCAGTTGAAAGAGACCATGTACAATAACTGTCTGGCAGTATTGTAAAGGCACCATTTTATGCTTGACATTGAAGATCTTCTCAAAGAATAATTTATCTGAGAAAAAATCAACTTGCTCTATAGAACTGCCAAATTTAGTGTTTCTCTACCTAGTGCATCTACATCAGCCTTAATATTTGGGAAAGTTTTTCTCTTTTCAGTTAATTTTTTCCTTTGAGAAAATATGTAGTGTGAACTTACTTTTGCTCTTTGATGTACAAAGCAGGCATTAAATTGGATTTCAGATTAAGTGACAGAGGCAGACTAAGATTAAACACCAAGGTCATCTGTGAAATAGATTGAACAGTTTGTTTAATCATGGCATGCTCTGCCATAAAGAACTGCTTACCAACGTTGTGCTTTTATCTTTACCAGTAAGTAATTCATTGAATACCTTTTATTATCAGTGCTTCCAGTTTTGGAAGAGGGGCAGGGGATGGGCAGTGCCACTGTTAGTATTCCATCTCAGTTTCTCTTGCTCTCTTTTTACGTCACTTCTGAGGTAATAAAAGATGATATCTAAACATAGTCCCATATTTCATTGCATCGAAGATACTGTAAATTGTATGGCACACCATTTTTTTTTAATTTACCACTAAGAAAAAAGAGTGCTGCTTAAGCTATAATGTAATGCTTTCTTATCACCTAGAATTTTTATTCTATACTTACCAAAAGAACAGTTTTAGACTTAGACACATATTTTTTATCATGTTTCACACTTGTGCAAACATAAAAAGTAAAACATAAGTAAAATAAGTTGGTTAAAGTGTTCCCAAAATTTCTGCACATTTTTAGTCCAACCCTTCCAAATTCATTTTTGACACAGTTGTTGATGTTTGTATTTTTCCACATGCTCCTGTCCTCTGCACCAACCTGAACATTAGAATCCTTAAAAGAATGTTCCACCATTATTTCCAAGACTTTTTTCCAAACTGCTAAAATGTAGCAATTTTCATGAGCAAACACAGGTGATGATAATTCTGTCACAACCACTGCCAGCATATTATGATGCTCTATGTTAAGATGTGAAAAAGCACACAGAATTTCCAAAAATGCTATATATTATTTAAGGTGCATCTGAAAACATAACCCAACAGCTTATCTCAATTCTCTAATTTTTCTGCTGCTGTCAGAATACAAACTGTAAATCACATTACATATCTTTTCTTCAGTTAGCCTTCTACATTAATGCAGATGTTTAATTGGAAAGAACACTTTCTTTCTTGGTACAAACTCTTCAAATTCTAATTCCAGTGAATCTTAATTTACTGCATTAATTATCATTCATAATTCACTTTTATAGAAACTACAAACTTTCCATGAAATTTATATAGATAATGTATATTAAAATCTTTATTTTTCTGTCTTTTAAAAACATATTTAGGTCAAAGTTTAACTCTCTCTAACCTTTCAAAAATCACTGGTAAGTCATTGTAGGCATTCCTTGGGTAGCATGCTACAGTCTTCTTTAAGAGCTATAAATATAAATCAAATGTTCTTTTAAAAGCATGTTTTTCTCCCATCTTAGATTTTTACTTCAGAGTTGCTTTTCATGATTTCTGATAGCTCTTAACATTCTATCCTTTCCCAAACTTGCCTTCAATGTTATCTTCCTTACTTTTGCTCACATCTCTCTTTAACTTAGACAAAGTGATGCAAACATTAGCTCAACTTACTTGGGGATGCTTAATGTATGAAACAAGCCTCTTACAAATATTTTTAGGAAGTCTTAAAATCCATGTGTATTATGAATAGTAAACCCAATGATTATCTGGTTTAGATTTGTTTTGTTTTACAGGCTGGCTTAAATTGGGGACATTTTGGTTTCTATTTATGAGTTAAGATCCCTAAAGATATTCTACTGAACACTTTAATTCCACCCTAACAACTTTGCCATAAAAGCAAAGAATTCCTTATCAAATACATTATTTTTATTAGTGTTTCAATTGTTCTTTCCTGTGTATTTGTGTTTTAAAATATATTTTCCATGGTAGTGACAGTGTGAGTCTTAGAAGTGCAACTACACAGATGTACTGACCATGGTTACCAAGGGAGCAGTTTCCTTGGTGATGCCCAACTGTCATCAAAGCAGTCCACATTCTCTTTCCTTCCCATATGACTTGCTCTCACATGTTGCAAAACTTAGGTAGTAGAAGCAGCTCTTTGAAAATGGAGAGGTTCAATCCCCCTAACGCACTAGTTTTCATGAAGCAAGCAGCTGAGAACAGGTGGTAAATAATTGGTAAGTTTCTTTGCAAAGTTTTATAAAGGCCCACAGCCACAAATCTCCATGAAGGATTTCTAGTCCTTCCAACTTCCATTTTCGAGCCCAAGTTTACCCAAAAGTTACTAGCCAGTGCCCAAAGGTCAAAAAATGCAAGAGATCCAATAACAAGGAAGAACTCTATTTAGAGTAAATATTTTCCAGTAGTTAAAGGGAAAAGTGTGAAGAATCTGGGATGTTCTTAACTATGGTTTACAGACAAACTGCACTGTCTTGCTACCTATATTTCTGCAAGTAGTGAATGAAATATTAATTCTTATTTGTATGTTTTTATTCTTCAATAAAAATCTATGGTTAATATGAGTTATTTGGGAGCTGGGGATTTAGCTCAGTCGTTCTGCTGCCTGCCTCGCAAGCTCAAGGTCCTGAGTTTGATCCCTGGTGCCAAAAAAAAAAAAATTAGTTATGTTTAATCTTAAGAAACATTAGAAAAATATTGCTTATAATCTTGAACTTTGAGAAACTTAAAGTGACATGCAGAAAATGCCTTAGACTATCATTTTCTTATAGTGTTCACTTTAGTTGGTATTTGCTGAGAGAGAGGCCTCTGTGTGAAATCCCCTATGTGTGCTGTCATTCTACCCCCACCATAACTCTGGCTGGTAGGCACTATTAATATTCTCATTTTACAGATGAGAAACTGAGGCTTTGAGAGTGATGATAGCTTGCCAAATAGTAATTAATGTGAGAATTTGAACCCCAGACAGACTGATGATAGACTCCATGCTGAAAAGGAAATTTGGAGCCCCTTCCTCTTCTTCTTTTTTGTGTCCTTGCTTTCAGGTGAGCAGTTTTGTCTCATGCTACTGCTATGATGTGTTGTTTTACCACCAACCCAAAAGCAATGAGGCCAACCCAGTGGTACTGAAGCCTACAAAACTGTGAGCCAAAATAAACCTTTTCTCTTCATAAGCTGATTATCTCAATGTTTGTTACCGTAACAAAAAGCTAACTCATATATCTTTCAAAACTTTTTAACCTCCAAAAATTTGGAAAAAAACCCAATAATTATGTCCCTGGTGATGTTAATTAATATAGTTGATCGATCATGTTCAACTTAATCAATCCCCTTTGACTTAATAGTTATATATTAAAACTTTTTTTCAAGAGAGTTTTAGTATTAAAATAATTTGAGAATTATAGTTTTGGAGATGCAAAAACAAAGAGGCAATTTTTGCATCTTAAGAAATATGCAATAGATGGCATTCTATTTCTATTAGAGTCAAGAAAAGAGGACATTGAGTTAAATAACATTTTAACGGAAGATGAACAGAAACATTCATTGACATTCCATAGAAATATTACCAAAGTGGGTTACAGTAACACAGATCTTCCCGAGGAACTTTGTGGGCATTATAGAAATTATTAGAATAATTTCTTCCTCCTGTGCTTCAACTGTACCTGATTCAAGTGAATCAGTGTTTGGTACAAACTTGTGTCTATGTGGGAAGGTTACTTTATACCCTACATGGTTGATAAGCTAAGAACTGTGTTCAAGTTGGAAAGAATTGAGCCATCTTTTGAGAATGGTCCTTAATCAATCACAGTTTATGAATTTATAATATATATGCCTTAAAACACTTTTTCTAGATGATAATTTTTCCTTAGTATATATCTAAAAAATTAAATTATGAAACTGTTCTCTTATGTCTGCTTTCAGGCAGCATTTAGAAACCTTTTCAATTTGGTACTTGGGTACAAATTATTAAGTATTTGAAGTATTGTTTTCTTCCTAAAAATGGATACCTCCTAAGTGTGGCCCATTACAGCTCCATCTTTAACAGGCACTTTGTGGTTTGGGGGTTGTTGTTTTTCAGATGACACAACATGATTGATGTAATCTGGCATGATTCATCACAATGTCAAGCATCAGCAGAACATTTTGAAAAAATATTCATCAAAATCTATTACTGTAGAAATTGCCACTTGCACATTCTTTTTTGGGTTAACTTCCTGCGTGGTGAAACAACACCTTGTTGATGTCAGAGCACACATTTTTAGGAAAAACGATTATTAAAATAGGTGTTCCTAAAGTCCCAGAGTTACCTTAAATTTTATCAGTAGGCATCTAAGAACTATCAAGCAAAATCTCAAAGAAGTTTCTTCCACTTAACTTTGACTAAAAGCAGCATAGTGTTGTGACTTGTCCTCCTGCCTGATTCCACTTTTTGATGAGCAGTCATGAGGGTGGCTATGTGTAGGTGGGCTGCAGCTTAATTAGATGACAGTAATTAGGGAAGCGAAGAACTAGATGGTGGGCTCCTGCAACAGTGGCTTACATGGATGGAAAGATGTTTGTTATATAAATCTCAGGGTTATAAGTTTAGCACCTCTGTTTTTCTCTGCACAGACAGACATTCATATACAAGCTTCACTTTCCATGTCAGAACAGACAGCAAATCTGATAGAGGACAGCCACCACCCTATTTCCAAACACTCTAAAACCAGATCATTCTGATTACAAGTTACAAGATAGTGACAGCACCATTCTTCCACTGGCACTTTCTTCACTTGGTGTCCTTAGGAGCAAGGGGGAGGAGGAAGAGTTCTAAGTCTAGACATATTCTGAGTAAACAAATACCACAGCTCCAATATTAGATGAAGCAACTCTCTAGTTTCAATATAATGTTGGTTCATTTTGCATATTAAAACTTTCTGTGAAAAATGAAATGAGATCTATCTCTCCAGAGATAACATTCACTATATCTTCTTAAGCAGTTGTATGAACCCTCATTGAGTCAGCAATCAACTGTCTTTTCAACTACTTTTTTTAAATAGTTGGTGCTCAAATAATTCCTTAGTTGTAATCCTATCAATCATGAATTACTTATTTCTTTATATTTGGTATAAAATTAATTTTGAAAATGTTACAATTTTCAAAAGATTTGGGGGAAAGTACCTGCTTAAAGACACATATTACTACTCACAGAAGCTTTGGGTTTTTTAAAGAATGGTCTTTCAGAGCAGATTCACAATGTGTTTTCAAGAATTACTTTAATGTAAAAATGCTCTCTCACCTCAGTTTTATATGTGCTACCAAAATACACATCACATTTGCCATGACTGAATCTCTTTATCCCACCTCCACTTTTCATACTCCATGTTCTGAATGTGGCATCCAGCAAAATTATTCATTCTGATGTTTATTTTGCCAGTCATTTATCAATCACATGGATAAAACAACACTAAACAAGAGGAAGTACTCCACTCCCTCCCCTCCTTTACCATCCTAATACACTAAGGGAATAAAAGTAATTAACCCAATGAATGAATAAATGTATACTTGTTTAGACTTTATGAATGCTAGGGGGAAGAGGATTATTAGAGAAGATTATTACACTAGGTCTTCCTGAAGTCCCTCCTGAAGTTCCTGGAGTAACCACACATATAGGGAGAAATGAGGATACTCTCACTTATTTGTTCCTTTTTCAAAATATATTAAGTACACTCATTGAGCACCTGCCATATGCTTGGCGATGTACTAGGTTAGAATGGAGAAGAAAGTAAGACAGACACAAGTCCTGGCTTATACCCCATCATCACAGATACACAGTTTGATTTGACTGGTTTATGAAGCATTATGAACCCTGATGATGTGATACAGTCTTGAGGCAGTACAACCATTATTGTAAATATGCCCCATCTATGTCCGCATTCCTGTACCTTCATGACATGCTGTGGCTCGTGTCTGAGTTCTCCAGAAAATACTGCAGGTGTCCTCTTCACTCAGATTTCAGATAATTATTATAAATACTTTCAATGTTCTATAGGAAAAGATGAGTATTATGGGTATAATTTTAGGCAAGAAATAAAAACTTACCAAATAATCAAACAAAACTTTTTTTACCAAAAAATAGAATATATGTTATTTTTTAAATCCATGGAGAATTTTGGCAGTAAATTGGCCACCAAAGTATAAAGAATTAGTGAATGGAAGTTAATAAAAGTTACTCAAACAAGAGTTGGGTGTATAGAGAGGGTGAAAAGTTAAATATATACCAAAACATCAATGATCTATTACATAATGCCGGAAGGTCTAACTGTATAATTGGAGTCCTATAAGGAAAATAGAGAATAGAGTAGAAAAACATTTGAAGAAATATGTTGAAGATTTTCCAAATGTAATCAAAAACTTCAAACCATAGATTCAAAAACCTCAACAAACCTCACCCAGTATAAATACAAAATAAACCACATTATTTTGTGGATAAAACAGTCAAATATTAGATTAGACCAAGTTAAATAGGTTTCTCTCATGGAGAACTTCTTATAGCTGTTAGCATATACAATGCAAAATTCCTACAGGGAAATATGTACATTTCACAATTTTTCAAATTAACTCCTTTTTAGAAGGAACTTTTTCCAAGGCATTATGATTCTCAGAAACATAGTTTTAGGAAAATCTGATACAGTGTCAGAAAAAGATATAAATAAAAGTAAAAATTGAACATTCCATTACAATGACATAGAGGACATGTTTATAAACACAACAAACAGAAAAAATAGCTTTACCTAAGACCAAAACAAATATGTAGGTAAATAAAAAGATAAGAGTACTCTAGATGTATTGAAGGAACTCTAGGGGAATAAAATGCCAAAAAGAAATGTTCAAAAGCTAAAATTAAGTACATGGAAATATGACCTATTTTGGAATTAGGGTCTTTTTAGAGTTCATCAAGTTAGATGAAGTTACATTGGATTAGGATGGGACTTAAGTCCAATGACAGGCATCCTTACAAAGAGGAGTTCAGATGTATGAACACCCACACTGTGAGATGCCACATGAAGCTAGACACAGAGATTGGAGTGATACAGCTACAGACCAAAGAACAAAAAAGATTGTCAGCATTAAAATTGGGAAAGGAAGCATTCTTTCCTAGAGCTCGTAGAGCAATCATGGCCTAGGGTACACCTTGATTTTTGAACTTCTAAACTCCAGGAATATGAGAGAATACATGTCTGCTATTTTAAGCCACCTAGTTGTGGTACTTCATTACAGCAGCCTTGGGAAACACATGTATGTAGGTATCAGCTTGAGCTACACAAGATTGCTCTTTATTCACATGTGGGTGAATGCCAAGCCACTTGCTACAATTCAGCCTATTAATTCTTTTTAAATTATGATTTAGGTTACAGAAATGTAAATCTGCATACCCAAGATCACACAGCGAAAGGAAAGCCACGATGTGAACACACAGTCTTGCTCCAGAGCCCATGTTTTTGATGGATCCTTTTGACATAATAATTATGCAGCTTTCCAGAGTATAAGAGTATAAGTTTGCTTTAATTTTCCTCTGCTTTTCTTATGTTTGTGCTATCACCATATTTTCATCCAGATTAGATGAAAAAGATGTCTATGAGCATCAAAGAGAAGTTAGAAAAGTGCATAACAGTCTTGGCCTCTATGTCTGTGGCATTAAAGTATTTTAAGGCTGTCAGTAATAAACCTTGAACCAAGAGTATTTTCTAAATGCATCTGACCTTGAGACTATACCCTTCTTCAAGTGAAACATGGACCACAGTCTTTTTTATTGCTGCAAGCCCTTTGATATGAAGTTATGTGGAAGGGAAAAATTATTTGTAAATTAGTAACTCTTATCCTGAGTTTTGCTTCACTGTTTCAGTTACCTGCAATAATCCATGATAGGGGGCCTGCCACTCCCAGCCCAGAGGAAGGAGCTTCTGGGCTGCCATCCATCCCCCTGCTCCTGGCCCAGAGGTAGGGACTTCTGAGCCACAGTCCCACTGCTCCTGGTCCAGAGGAAGGGGCTTCCTGGCCACCAACCAACCTGCCACTCACGGCCCAGAGGAAAGGGCTTTTGGGCCACCGTCTGTCTTGCCACTCCCAGCCCAGAGGTAGGGCCTTCTGAGCTGCCATCCCACTGCTCCTGGTCCAGAGGAAGGGGCATCCCAGTCACCATCCCTCCCACTGTTCCGAGGCCAGAGGAAGGGGCTTCCGAGCCACCATCCCTACCACTGCTCCCGGACCCTGTCCCACCTCTCCCAGCTCAGAGGAGGTGAGACGCATGGGTGCCAACATCACACACCCTACCCCCCAGTCAAAATGAGAAAACATGTAAATAAGTCTCAAAACCAAACTTCCAGATCACCTACAGCAACCCCAAAGGGAAATGAGATGGAACACACTGATACTCAACCACCTAGACCCACTGAACTGGCAACAAAAGGGGATCTAGAAAAAATGAAATCAGAAATAATTTCTCAGATAACAGGAGAAATTGTGCTCCTAGTGCAAGACATGATTAATAGATCTAGAGAGGAGCTCAGGAACATGATGGAATCCCAACATAAGAAACAAATGGAATCCATAAAACAGATGCAAATAGATTTCCAGGACATGAAAAACTCCATTCAAAGTCTACACAGCAGAATGAGCCAATGTGATGACAGAATTTCAGATATAGAAGATAAGATTACAATTAATGACCAGGAAAAGAAAAATTGCTTCAAAATTATAAGGGAACATGAGAAATCAATCCAACAGCTGCTAGACAATGCAAAGAAGAATAATATAAGACTGATTGGAGTCAATGAAGAAACAGGAGAGAGTGCAGATGACATAAAAAAACTGTTCACAGAATTAATGGCAGAAAACTTCCCAAGCAGAGGGAAAGAGCTTGACATACAGATAAGTGAGGCATATAGGACACCAAATAGCCTTGATCAAAAAAAAATCTACACATAGGCATATAATTGTTAAGATTCCAGAAACTCAACAGAAGAACAAAGTTCTCCAAGCAGTCAGAGAAAAGAAACAAATCACATACAGAGGAAAGCCCATTAGCATCACAGCAGACTTCTCAACACAAACCATCAAGTCAAGAAGAGCTTGGAGTGACATATTCCAACCCTGAAAAGAAAACAGCCTCCAACCCAGATTGATGGACCCTGCAAAACTATCTTTCAAAATGGATGGAGAAATAAGATACTTTCATGACAAAGAGCACCTTAGGAACTTTGTGAATACCAAACCAGCACTCCAAAGAATTTTACACAATAGCCTAGGAACAGACATTGAGGATCACAACCCCAGGAAGCAAAGCAGAATGAACCCATCTGGCATGACAACAAATTAAATGTAAAGGGGGAGAGCCAAACAAAAAGAAAAAATCATGGCAATGACAAGTCAATAGGTTTCAGTTATAACCATCAATGTTAATGGTCTCAATTCACCAATCAAAAGAAATAGACTGGCAGAATGGGTCAAGAAGCAAAATCCAACAGTATGCTGCATACAAGAAACACACTTCATTCAAAAGGAAACTCATAGACTGAAAGTTAAAGGGTGGAAAACAATACTCCATGCGACAGGAACCTGAAAAAAAGCAGGAGTAGCTATCGTCTTTGCAGATCAAGTAGATTTCAAACCAACACTGATTAAGAGAGATGAAGAAAGACACTACATCCTTGTAAAGGGAAGAATCCAAGAGGAAGAGATGACAATCATAAATATCTATGCACCAAACACTAGTGCACCAGGCTATATAAAACAAATACTAACGGACAGGAAAAGTCATATATGCACTAATACAATTGTAGTGGGGGACTTCCACACCCCACTGTCATAAATAGATACATCAACTAGACAAGAAATAAGTAATGAAATACTAGAACTCAATCAAACTCTTGAACAAATGAACTTAACAGATGTTCACAGAGTCTTCCACCACACAAAATCAGAAAACACATTCTTCTCAGCTGCACATGGCTCATTCTCCAAAATAGACCACATACTCCCACATAGAACATGTTTAAGTGCAAAGGAATTGAAGTTATCACCTGTATATTATCAGACCATAGTATGATGAAATTGGAGATCTATAGCAAAAGAAATTCAAAAAATTTCATAAACACATGGAAATTGAACAACACACTTCTGAATAACCAATGGGTCACAGAGGAAATTAAAGAAGAAATCAGACAGTTCCTTCAATTAAATGACAATGACAATATAACATAACGGAATCTATGGGACACAATGAAAGCAGTCTTACGAGGGAAATAGCAGTGAATACACATATTAGGAAAACAGAGTGAGCCCAATTAAACAACCTGATGCTGAACCTCAAGCTTCTAGAAAAAGAAAAGCAGGACAACCCCAAAGCTCATACAAGGGAGGAAATTATAAGGATCAGAGGAGAAATTAATGCAATGGAGACTAAGAGAAAGATACAAAAAATCAATGAAGCCAAGAGCTGGTTCTTTGAAAGAATCAACAAAATTGACAAACCCTTAGCCAACCTTATCAGAAAAAGGAAAGAAAAGGCCCAAATCCATGCAATTAGGAATGAAAAGGGTGAAATTACAACATACTCAGATGAAATCCAGAGTATAATCAATACCTACTTCCAGAACCTATATGCCAATAAAATGGACAACACAGAAGAAATGGACAGATTCCTAGATACATATGAATTACCAAAGTTGAACAAAGAAGAACTAAAAATTCTGTGTGTGGGGTTTTTTTGTTTTGTTTTGTTTTGTTTTTTGGTACCGGGGATCAAACTCGCGTCCTTCTGCTTGCATAGCAGGTGGTGAAACCACTGAGCTAAACCCCGGGCCCCAAGACCTAAAAATTCTAAACAACCCAATATCAGCCAATGAGATTGAAAACATAATTAAAAACTAATCAACTAAGAAAAGCCCAGGCCCTGATGGCTTCACTGCTGAATTCTACAAGACATGTAGAGAGGAACTACTGCCACTACTGTTTAAACTCTTCAATGAAATTGAAAGGGAAGCAATACTCCCAAATTCATCCCTGGAAGCAAGCATCACCTTGATCCCCAAAGCAGAGAAAGACCCAACTGAAAAGAAGAACTATAGGCCAATCTCACTAATGAACATAGATGCAAAAATCCTTAATAAGATACTGGCAAATAGAATGCAGAAGATCATCAAGAAGATCATACACCCTGATCAAGTGGGATTCATACCAGGGATGCAGGGATGGTTCAACATACACAAATCAATCAATGTAATATACTGTATCAATAGAGCCAAGGACAAAAACCATAGGATTATCTCCATAGACACAGAAAAAGCATTTGACGAAATCCAACATGTATTTATGATAAAAACCCTACAAAAAATTGGAATAGATCATCTCTATCTCAAAATGATAGAAGCCATCTATGAAAAACCAACAGCCAATGTCATACTAAATTGTCAAAAACTGAACTCCTTCACACTCAAATCAGGAACAAGACAAGGATGTCCACTATCACCACTCTTGTTCAATATAGTTTTGGAAACATTAGCCATGGCAATTAGACAAGAGAAAGAAATAAAAGGAATAAAGATAGGAAATGAAGAAGTCAAATGGTCATTATTTGCAGATGACATGATACTCTATATAGAAGACCCCAAGAACTCCACCAAAAGTCTTCTAGACTTAATAACCAAATTCAGTCAAGTAGCTGGTTACAAGGTCAACACAAAAATCAATAGCTTTCCTCTACACCAATGACAGACTCACTGAGAGAGAAATAGGGCAAATAATTCCTTTCACAATAGCATCCAAAAACCTGAAATACCCAGGAATCAACCTAATGAAAGAAATCAAAGACCTCTTCTCTGAAAACTATGGCACTCTGAAAAGAAAGATTGAAGATGATATCAGAAAATGGACAGACATCCCCTGCTCCTGGGTAGGAAGGATTAATATAGTGAAAATGGCCACACTTCCAAAACTGCTATATAGATTTAATGCAATTCCAATTGAGATCCCAGCAGCATACTTCATGGACCTTGAGAAAACAATCCAAAAATTCATTTGGAACAAGAAGAGACCCAGAATAACAAAAGCAATTCTAGGTAACAGAGACATGGCAGGGGCTATCACAATCCCCAACCTGAAACTATACTACAAAGCTACTGTGATAAAAACAGCATGGTACTGGCAAAGAAACAGACCTGAGGACCAGTGGAACACATTGGAAGATGCAGAAATAACACCAGACACACTCAGCCATCTCATCTTCAATAAAATAGCCAAACACCCTCACTGGAGGAAAGACAGTCTCTTTAATAATTGATGCTAGAAAAATTGGGTTTCAATTTGCCAAAGATTAAAACTAGACCTATATCTCTCGCCATGCACTAAACTAAAACCAAAATGGATTAAATATCTAAATATTAAAATAGAAATGCTCAACCAGTTGGAACAGATGTTAGGTAGAACTCTTGAAGACATCGGTGTAGGAAAAGATTTTATGAACAAAACCTCAGTTGCCCATGAACTAGCACAAACAATCAACAAGTGGGATCTCTTCTTATAAAAAAGCTTCTGCACAGCAAGAGAAACCACCAGCAATGTGAAGAGACAACCAACAATGTGGGAAAAAATTTTCACCAGCTCTCCCTCAGACAAAGTCTACTATCTTGAATCTATAAAGAATTTAAAAAGATCAGACCTCCCAAATTTAAAGATCCAATCCAAAAATGGGCATCTGAAATGAACAGACATTTCTCAGACAAAGAAGTAGAAATAGCAACTAAATATATGAAAAAATGTTCAACATCACTGGTCATTCGAGAGATGCAAATGAAAACAACACTGAGATTCCACCTCACTCCAGAAAGAATGGCTGCCATCATGAAATCAACCAATAACAAATGCTGGCAGGGCTGTGGGGAAAGAGGAACCCTACTCCACTGCTGGTGGGAGGGTAGACTGGTGCAACCACTGTGGAAATCAGTATGGAGATACCTCAAAGAACTAGGACTGGAAGTCCCATTTGACCCCACTATTCCACTGCTGAGCATCTTCCCCAAAGAATTAAAAGAATCATACTACAGTGATATATGTGCACCCATGTTCATAGCAGCACAGTTTGTGATAGCTAAAACTTGGAAACAGCCCAAATGCCCATCAACTGGAGACTGGATCAAGAAAATGTGGTTTTTCTATAAAATGGAGTACTACTCAGCCATAAAAAATGAGAAATTAGAGACATTTATAGCTAAGTGGGTGCACATTGAGGCCATACTCTTATGTGAAATAAATAGGACGCACATGAATAAATTCCAACTAGTTTCTCTGGTGTGAGAAACTGAAAGTGTAAATAAGGACTAAATGTATAATAGGTCATGTGAAATAGGAAGAAAAAGGGCAAAGGGGAAGGAAGTGGGAGGGGTAGGCGAAAGGAAAGAAGGGAATGGAATTAATAAGAGAAAATGGAAAAATAAGAACAAAATCTTTGTAAATAGGGAGGACTGGAGGGGTTGAAGGGAGGGCTGGGCAAGGGTAAAAAATAAGAACCAAGAGAGACTATGTAAAGGTGCAAATTTCCAATGATAAATGTCATTATATTGTATACCTAAAATGTACCAATGATTAGAATGAATAATTGAAAATGTAAAATAGGAAGAAAAGGTCCAAAGGGGTAGGGGTAGTGGGAGAGGCAGGGGAAAGGAAAGAAGGGAAAGGAAAAAATGATGAGAAATGGAAAAAATGGAAATAAATTCTGTAAATAGGGAAGGGTGGAGGGGGTGAAGGGAAGGCTAGGAATGGGGAAAAAATAAGAACCAAGATGCATCATGTAAAGGTACAATTCCCAATGAGAAATGTAATTGTGTTGTATACCTAAAATATACCAATAAAAGAATTTAAGAAAAAATAATAATAATCCATGGTAGGGAAATGTTAAATGAAAAATTTCAACATTAAACATCAGCTTTAAATTGTGTGCCATTCTGAGGAGCTTGAAGAAACATTGCATTATCTCACCATCCTGCCTGGGATGTGAATCATTTTTTTGTCCTGTGTATCCATGCTGTATACCCCACCCACCTGTTAGTCTCTTAGTATCTATATTAATCATCAGGTTGACTGTCACTTTCTTGCAGGGCTTGTGTTTAAATAACCCTCATTTTATTTAATAATGAAACCAAAGTATAAAAGTAGTGATGCTGTTAATTAAAAATATGCCAAAGTGAAGCCATAATGTGTGTGTGTGTGTGTGTGTTTTCTGATATTCTGGTACCAGAGATTGGACCCAGGGCTTCAATCTCAGCGCTTTTTTTAACCTTTTGACACAAGGTATTGCTAAGTTGTTCAGGCTGGTCTCCAACTTGCAATCCTCTGGTCTTACCCACTCAAAATGATGGGATTACAGGTGATAAAGTGCTTTCTTTAAATGGAAAAGGTGAAAGTATAATAGGCACTAGGAGAGAAAGGGACCATATAAACATAACATTTATTACAGTATATTATAATAATTGCTCTATTTTTTGTTATCTATTGTTAATAGCTAAAACTTAACTTTATCATAGGTATTTATCTATAGGAAAAATATAGCATATAGAGGGTTCAATACTATCTGTGGTTTCAGGTATTCAGAGGTGTCTTGGAATATATCTCCTGCAGATATGATGGACAATTGTAGTATATTATACACACATAAACACAGTAAAATCTGAATCAAATGAATTGTTAGGCTTTTTTTAAAAAAAGAACCACTTCATTTATCCATATGCAGCACCAATGTGGCTGATTTATCTCCCTGTACAACCAATTCCAGTTTCTAAAAAGCTCCATTATTTCACTATGCAAAGTTAACTCAGAGAACCTCTATGTGTTTTCTTGATGTTTTTGAGCTGAGGCAGAGACCCTATAATTGACACTTATTAGGCAGGCAGCATCATACAAAATCCTTCTCCATGCTGTTGCCCCTTTCCCTGCTGGTTTTCTAGGATTCTTATTCTGAAACTTTCACGAGATGGGGTACATTTGACTCCCCTGAAAAATACACTTAAAATAAAATGTTATTCCTTATTTTAGAGAATTGACTAAATGTCTGAAATTAAATCTGGACCCCAGGTGAAGAATCTACCTTCTCTTCACCGTATCTTCTCCCAAACAAATGAAATAGCATAGCCATGTGATACAAAAAGTACCATTGTATCCACTTGCAAGTAAAAAATAAGCTAAACTGGCTTAGGTGCAAAAACAAATGGTGAAGGAAAGTAGAGAAGATAATCATGCACATGAATGTAAAGACAGCGCTGACTGCACATGAGGCTTGATAGAAGTCACAGATAATTAGACCAAGATTTTCTGCTTCCTCTGTGGTGGCTCTTTGCTCAGAAGAGGTCATCAAAAATGTCTGCCAGCAATTTGGGGGGCTTTATCTGCCCAGTCCCCGATCCAGCAGAAAACTGGTCTTCCTTCAACTATTGAATAAGCATCCTTGGTTTCAGGGATTGGTCCATCTTGGTTGACAGGTGCATCTTGTAGTCAGTCACTATACCAAGACCAGTGGGCTTAACTTTGCCTTCTCACCCTGGAGCTGGGAGCTGAATCAGTTTCCCCTAGAGTAAATGGGAAAGGAGGAGAACCCAGAAGGAAAATCAGAAAAGGGGTATAGACCCTCCCAGGCCAAAACAGCAAAAGTATACCACAAAGATGTAAGTGAAGGCTTACTTTTAAAATATGTACATGAGACATGGTTGAAAATAACTCATTACTTCCTGGATCTGGGTAGCTATAACCATGCTATATCCCTTGAGTCCCACCAGTGTGTACCTTAATGGGCCAGTGTTAATTGGTCACCAGTGAGGAGCCCGTGGCTCTCCCCTGCACCAGCATTTTTAAAAAGGTCCTACTGAAGTCATTTATATATTTTAGAGTAGTTAATGTGCCCCAATGGGCCTGCAGCAAAAGATGCATTTTCAAATATCTAATGAGTAAATGGAGCATTTAGTAAGACACAGTCTAATTACTTTAGGTCTTTGTAAAATATTAATTTAAGGCAACTGCCGCATTAAGGAGTAAGTTTGCCAAGCAGTGCTCAGTGATTTAGCTCCATGACTGCCATTTATATCAATAGAAGTCGTGCAGCTCACTTGCCACCCATTGCTTTGGAAATGTACCCCTAAGGTATAAAAATCAGCTACAGCGAATTTTTTTCAATTAAAATTCCAAAGGAAGTGTGGCATTATTTTTGTACATAGGCATATCACCTGCCTGGGTAGGGCTTTGGTCTTAGGCACTGATGTCCATAAATTCAGATTCATGATCCATGTTGTGCCATCACTGTCATTGAATATGCAGAAGGAGTGGTATTCAGACTCTAGACAAACACCTGTAAAAATGTTTCTAAGAATGTTTCTAAGACAAACATCATCACTATAGGAGAACATGATTTACCTTGGAATTAAAAGACTTTCCAGGAAACTTTGCAGCATGTAAACACCATTCAAGATTTGTTAGTACATTTTCTTAAAGGTGTCAACTTTAATAGACATTGAATTGAACCCTGAATAATTCTGAACTGAAATTTGCAAAGGAGTACATCTCAACAGCCCTGAAGTTATGTTGTCTTGTGTAGGACAAATCAGCTATTGAGTTGTTTGGTTTGGTACCAATGGAAGAGAATGAGCTGAGAGTTTTTCATGCCAATCTAGAATGCCTGTCTATAGTTAGAGTAGCTTCGTAGACATACACTAGTGGCTAACTTGCCTGACATCACTTTATTATCCTTGTTAATGAGTTCTGCAAATCCAGTGATGAAGATATTCTGGGAAATAAGTAGTCATCCTTTGGTCCCTACCCTTGCCTGACAACAGTTCTCGACTCTGGACCAGAGGAGTGCTCATGATGTCATGGTGTACAATGAGAAGCTGTTGGAATGGGAAGGGCTGTGGAAATATAAAAAGGAATTGTGTTCTGGTGGTTTCATGGCAGAATCACAGATGTGGAGGTGGCTATGGAATAAGAAACTTCATTAACAGGACAGGCCCTAATCCTCATGAAGTACAAAGTGGCATTGCTAGGAGTGTTTGTAGTCAAAAGTTTTAAACAGCTGTTGCTGTTTCTTTAGCATGGAAACAACATAGCTTATGTAAGAGAATATGCAGCAAATGCATAGTTTTGAAAAACATCCCAGTTGTTCCAATATCATTCATAGATTTATTTATGGCCCATGCCACATGCCTTCATGCTCAACTTCATCTGATCCCTTCTCCTAGAAAGTCCCCAGTTTCTTTAGTTTCTAGATCTGTTGATAAATTGCAAGAGCTAATTTAATTTTGGGGTGGGCAATCTAAGTCCCTACGCTCCCTTTCAATTCCAGCAAATATTTCATTGTTTGTAATGCCTCTTAATACGCTAAACAATATTTATGCCACACTCTACAACATTTTATAACTTTCTTCTAATTGCCTTAGCAGTCTTTAAAACCAGAGCTTAGCACTTCGATAATAAGCGTATTAATTTGTCTAACGTTTAAGTTCTTACAAAGGAAGAGACAAGCATTAATTTTGTTTAGTTAAAACAAGCTTTGCTTTTGAACAGCAGGTGGTAATTGAAACAAAACAAGGACTCATTAGAGGAGCGTCTGGTGGCTCATGATACAAACAGAGCACACTAGAAAACCCAAACACAAGAGCCCTGAAATAAAGTGGTCATCATCTAATTAACAGAACATGTTTTAATTACCGAGTAAACCATGCAGCGCCGTGTGTCAATTTAACTGATGTGCTAAGTGCCAGTTTACAATATCAGAAACAGACAAATAATTGGAATCTAATTACATGCAGGTCTATTGCACACCAGCGCCTCCAGCCCATCTTAATAAACAAGTTTTTACATCAAACCATGAATAGCAAATACAGCCGTGCTGTTAATTGCTACATTGTGATATTGGGACTTTGCCAGCTCTGACTATTAAAATAAGCTCTTGTGTGGATTGCAGTTTCTCTGCTACGCTTTAATTAGAATCAAATGAGAGGCAGAGATCGGGCTGTATTACTGCAATTCAATATATGTAAATAAGATAACTGGCTAATCTTTTTATTTTATTTCTGAGCCTCCATGCAATAGGCGGTTTAGTTATGGTAATAGGTTATCACTTTGCAAATGAAGTAGACTTGTGCTGTGAGATGAATCAAGAAACATGTAATCTTTGCTGGAGAGTCTAAATATTCCCCATCATAGCATGTGGGATTCAGAGAACTTTCTTTCCTGAGATATATGGTGCTATATTTTTAATGCCCATATCAGCCTAGTTTTTCAGCAAGAGCTTTTGATGTTGTATTTCACTTGTCTAAATAAATGCGTGATCCATAACATGCTATTTACAATGCTCAGACAGATATTTCAAGATAAACTCTTTTAATGGAAAATTGTTTCTTTGAGTACTTGAAAGGTTGCAGAGAAGGTCTACATAAATAGTGTATAATGCAAATTTTAAATTAAGACCAAGGCACAGATAATGCTCATATTTCATACTGTATATAAATGTGCTACTTGTCAGAGAACTAATCAGGGATTCAGAAATACTGACTATGAAAATGAAATCTATGGTAGGGCTGCTGGTGGGCCGTTTTTCTGTATTTTCCAAATAGGGAAGGAGATAGTATAGCTATTGTTGAAAAATTACCAAGTAATGATCTCCTGGGAAGATCTCCTTATGTTTCATTAGAATTGTAATTAGAAGTGGCCATGACCTTGGGAAACCTGCTTCAGGAGCAAGCTCTCCTCTCTTTTGTTTAAGAAAAACCTCCAAATTTTCTCTCCTCCTGGGCCCAAGGCAATGTTAACTGAACTCCATAGAAAGAACATAATAAAGCACTTAAAATGTGCTTCTCTGTTGCAATAAACGGAAATAAGCAAATACAGAATGGAGTGTCATCTGCTCAATTTTAGTTGTAGTTTGTCATTGTAAATTAAAACCATCCAGTTCTTCTTTCCTAGGGGATTTCCTAGGTCAAACCAGTCAGTTACAACCGTCTTCTAATGAAGACAGGGAAGCTCTCTTGAATATCTGGAAACTCCCAGGACTTTGAAGACAACCCTAAGCCATTTTAGAATTCTGCCCTAAAGTATGAAAGGCAAGCCACTCATTGGCTTGAGCTAAAGTCAGCCTAAAACAATACTCCACAAATCTGGCACAGGTCCTTGCCTATTTAAATTTCCATCACACCATTTTCGGAGGCTCATGCCTTTCACATGGTTTGCCTGGTGGCCCTGTTCCAACTCCCACAAGGGAGCAAGTGCACCATGCGAAATACTGGAAAGGTCCACATGTTTCCAACACCTCATTGGATAGTTTAATGCAGAGGTAAAAAACATTCCCGGTACTCGTGTTATTGGCAAAATCACAAAGGATTTCAGCCTGGTACCTCATCCATCTTGGTTCACAAATGAAATGGAGCCTCCTGGTCAATTGTCAAAAAAACAAAAAACAATTCTTCATATCCCCTGGTTTTCTCCAGTCCTCCATCCCTCCTGAAAAATCATGCCAACACCAGTAACAATGTATAATCAAAATGTTTAAAATACAAAGTAAACGTGTATAAAAAATGTACAGAGGCTGGAAAAGGAATGTAATAAGGTTAAATTTTACAAGCATAATTCCATATGTTGAAAGCATCTTGTAGTTATGTCAAATACAGATGAAGCTATAAATTACCCCAGAATCAAACGTGTCAAGTTTCAGGCTAATTCTGAATTATATATATATATATTTTTTTCTTATTAAAATATGAAAACATGCTAAACATAGAAAAACTACCAAAAGCAAGATAAAGTGTTACTAATGTCTGCCAACTGGTATTAGTCACCAGGGCAATCAATCACACAAAAGCAAACCTCCATGGCAGGCAACCAGGAAAGCTGAAACCCACCTCTCCTCCATGGTTGTCTTATTTGTGGTTACCTCTGCAGAGATTCCACACTACTCCATTTGCTCTCTGTTAACCCTGAGAGGGCATAGTTAGAGAAAGCAAAATGTTCATTCAATTATAATGTCTTTATTTCTACTTAAAACACATACTAAACTGTGAGCAATAGACAAATTAGGACTTTGGGCCAAAGCATGTGTTCAGTTTATTCTATATTTGAATTCTAATAAATTATACCCATATTATTATAAAAATTATAAGTGACATCCTATCAAAACTATACATGTATATGTCTAGAAATATACATAGTGCTTTGAAAGCTGTCACATCCAGTCCTATTGTAAGCATCACCCTCATTTGCTGAACAATGGTGTTATGTCTTTGGTTGCCCGTAATCTTTCTCCATGTTATAAGCCCATGAAACTGAATTTATCTTAACTCTAAAGAAAAATAGTCTCATTTCAAGTGAGTGATCTATCCAAAGATTCCACATAGCATATGGAAATAGTTTTTTTCTAAAGCATCCTAGGCAAAATAATAATATGGACCTATTTGATGAAACTAAAATTGATAAACGCTTTCCAATATATAAGACAACAATGAAGGGAGGGCTAGGAATGGGGAAAAAATAAGAACCAAGATGCATTATGTAAAGGTACAATTCCCAATGAGAAATGTAATTGTGTTGTATACTTACAATGTACCAATAAAAGAATTTAATAAATAAATAAATAAATTTTTAAAAAACGACAACAATGTGACCACAATATTTCTGGCACCTTGAAAGGGATCTTCGTCAATATTTAGTGCAATAGAGGCAGCCACCTGGTTCCACACTACAAAGACGCAGAGGACACCAGACCACCAGACCAAGGTACTGAGTCCCGCTGTTCCCAGCACAGAGGTAAGGGCTTCTGGGCAGCCGTCCCACTGCTCCTGGTCCAAAGGAAGGGGCTTCCCAGTCACCGTCCCTCCCACTGCTCCCAGCCCAGAGGAAAGGACTTTTGGGCCACCTTCTCTCCCGCTGCTCCTGGCCCAGAGGGAGGGGCTTCCGGGCCACCATCCCTCCCACCACTCCCGGTCCAGAGGTAGGGGTTTCTGAGCCACCATCCCACAGCTCCTGGTCCAGAGGAAGGGGCTTCCCAGTCACCATCCCTCCCGCTGCTCCCAGCCCACAGGAAAGGGCTTTTGGGCCACCATCCCTACCGCTGCTCCCGGCCCCTGTCCCACCTCTCCCAACTCAGAGAAGGTAATCCGTGCAGGCACTAACAGACCCCTGCCCCAGTCGAAATGAGAAAACACATAAATAATCTCATAACCAGACTTCCAGATCACCTACAGCAACCCCAAAGGGAAATGAGATGGAACACTCTGACACTCAACCACCTGGACCCACTGAACTGGCAACCAAAGGGGATCTGGAAAAAATGAAATCAGAAATAATTTCTCAGATGACAGGAGAAATTGTGCCTCTAGTGCAAGACATGATTAATAAATCTAGAGAGGAGCTCAGGAACATGATGGAATCTCAACATAAGAAACAAATGGAATCCATAAAACAGATGCAAATAGATTTCCACGAGATGAAAAACTCCATTGAAAGTCTACACAGCAAAATGAGCCAATGTGAGGACAGAATTTCAGATATAGAAGACAAGATTGCAATTAATGACCAGGAAAAGAAAAATTGCTTCAAAATTATAAGGGAACATGAGAAATCAATCCAGCAGCTGCTAAATGATGCAAAGAAGAATAACGTAAGACTGATTGGGCTCAATGAAGAAACAGGAGAGAGTGCAGATGACATAAAAAATCTCTTCACAGAAATAATGGCAGAAAACTTCCCAAGCAGAGGAAAAGAGCTTGACATACAGATAAGTGAGGCATATAGGGCTCCAAATAGCCTTGATCAAAAAAAATCTACACATAGGCATATAATTGTTAAGATTCCAGAAGCTCAACAGAAGAACAAAGTTCTACAAGCAGTCAGAGAAAAGAAACAAATCACATACAAAGGAAAGCCCACCAGAATCACAGCAGACTTCTCAATACAAACCATCAAGGCAAGAAGAGCTTGGAGTGACATATTCCAACCCTGAAAAGAAAACAGCCTCCAACCCAGATTGATGGACCCTGCAAAACTATCTTTCAAAATGGATGGAGAAATAAGATATGTTCATGACAAAGAGCACCTTAGGAACTTTGCAAATGCCAAACCAGCACTCCAAAGAATTTTACACAATAGCCTAGGAACAGACATTGAGGATCACAACCCCAGGAAGCAAAGCAGAATGAACCCATCTGGCATGACAACAAATTAAATGTAAAGGGGGAGAGCCAAACAAAAAGAAAAAATCATGGCAATGACAAGTCAATACATTTCAGTTATAACCATCAATGTTACTGGTCTCAATTCACCAATCAAAAGAAATAGACTGGCAGAATGGGTCAAGAAGCAAAATCCAACAGTATGCTGCATACAAGAAACACACTTCATTCAAAAGGAAACTCATAGACTGAAAGTTAAAGGGTGGAAAACAATACTCCATGCGACAGGAACCTGAAAAAAAGCAGGAGTAGCTATCGTCTTTGCAGATCAAGTAGATTTCAAACCAACACTGATTAAGAGAGATGAAGAAAGACACTACATCCTTGTAAAGGGAAGAATCCAAGAGGAAGAGATGACAATCATAAATATCTATGCACCAAACACTAGTGCACCAGGCTATATAAAACAAATACTAACGGACAGGAAAAGTCATATATGCACTAATACAATTGTAGTGGGGGACTTCCACACCCCACTGTCATAAATAGATACATCAACTAGACAAGAAATAAGTAATGAAATACTAGAACTCAATCGAATTCTTGAATAAATGAACTTAACAGATGTTTACAGAGTCTTCCACCCCACAAAATCAGAATACACATTCTTCTCAGCTGCACATGGCTCATTCTCCAAAATAGACCACATACTCCCACATAGAACATGTTTAAGTGCAAAGGAATTGAAGTTATCACCTGTATATTATCAGACCATAGTGTGATGAAATTGGAGATCTATAGCAAAAGAAATTCAAAAAATTTCATAAACACATGGAAATTGAACAACACACTTCTGAATAACCAATGGGTCACAGAGGAAATTAAAGAAGAAATCAGACAGTTCCTTCAATTAAATGACAATGACAATACAACATATTGGAATCTATGGGACACAATGAAAGCAGTCTTACGAGGGAAATTCATAACAGTGAATATGCATATTAGGAAAACAGAATGAGCCCAATTAAACAACCTGATGCTGAACCTCAAGATTCTAGAAAAAGAAGAGCAAGACAACCCCAAAGCTCATACAAGGGAGGAAATTATAAAGATCAGAGGAGAAATCAATGCAATGGAGACTAAGAGAATGATACAAAAAAATAAATGAAGCGAAGAGTTGGTTCTTTGAAAGAATCAACAAAATTGGCAAACCTTTAGCCAATCTTGTCAGAAAAAGGAAAGAAAAGGCTCAAATCCATGCAATTAGGAATGAAAAGGGTGAAATTACAACATACTCAGCTGAAATCCAGAGTATAATCAATATCTACTTCCAGAACCTACACGCCAATAAGATGGACAACACAGAAGAAATGGACAGATTCTTAGATATGTATGAATTACCAAAATTGAATGAAGAAGACATAAAAATTCTGAACAACCCAATATCAACCAATGAAATTGAAAATGTAATTAAAAACTTATCAACTAAGTAAAGCCTGGGCCCTGATGGCTTCACTGCTGAATTCTACAAGACATTTAGAGAGGAACTGCTGCCACTACTGTTTAAACTCTTCAATGAACTTGAAAGGGAATCAATACTCCCAAATTCATTCCTGGAAGCAAGCATCACCTTGATCCCCAAAGCAGAGAAAGACCCAACTGAAAAAGAGAACTATAGGTCAATCTCACTAATGAACATAGATGCAAAAATCCTTAATAAGATAATGGCAAACAGAATACAGAAGATCATCAAGAAGATCATACACCCTGATCAAGTGGGATTCATCCCAGGGATGCAGGGATGGTTCAATATATGAAAATCAATCAATGTAATATACTGTATCAATAGAGTCAAGGACAAAAACCATAGGATTATCTCCATAGACACAGAAAAAGCATTTGACGAAATCCAACATGCATTTATGATAAAAACCCTACAAAAATTTGGAATAGATGGTCGCTATCTCAAACTGATAGAAGCCATCTATGAAAAACCAACAGCCAATATCATACTAAATGGTCAAAAACTGAAATCCTTCACACTAAAATCACGAATAAGACAAGGATGTCCACTATCAGCACTCTTGTTCAATATAGTTTTGGAAACATTAGCCATGGCAATTAGACAAGAGAAAGAAATAAAAGGAATAAAGATAGGAAATGAAGAAGTCAAATGGTCATTATTTGCAGGTGACATGATACTCTATATAGAAAACCCCAAGAACTCCACCAAAAGTCTTCTAGACTTAATAACCAAATTCAGTCAAGTAGCTGGTTACAAGGTCAACACACAAAAATCAATAGCTTTCCTCTACACCAATGACAGACTCACTGAGAGAGAAATAGAGCAAATAATTCCTTTCACAATAGCATCCAAAAACCTGAAATACCCAGGAATCAACCTAATGAAAGAAATCAAAGACCTCTTCTCTGAAAACTATGGCACTCTGAAAAGAGAGATTGAAGATGATAACAGAAAATGGACAGACATCCCCTGCTCCTGGGTAGGAAGGATTAATATAGTGAAAATGGCCATACTTCCAAAACTGCTATATAGATTTAATGCAATTCCAATTGAGATCCCAGCAGCATACTTCATAGACCTTGAGAAAACAATCCAAAAATTCATTTGGAACAAGAAGAGACCCAGAATAACAAAAGCAATTCTAGGTAACAGAGACATGGCAGGGGCTATCACAATCCCCAACCTGAAACTATACTACAAAGCTACTGTGATAAAAACAGCACGGTACTGGCAAAGAGACAGACTTGAGGACCAGTGGAACAGATTAGAAGATGCAGAAACAATGCCAGACACACTCAGTCATCTCATCTTTGACAAAGGAGCCAAACACTCTCACTGGAGGAAAGATAGCCTCTTTAATAAATGGTGCTGGAAAAATTGGGTTTCAACTTGCCAAAGATTAAAACTAGACCTGTATCTTTCACCATGCACTAAACTAAAATCAAACTGGATTAAGGATCTAAATATTAAAATAGAAACTCTGAACCAGTTGGAACACAGGTCAGGTAGAACCCTTTAAGACAGCAGTGTAGGAAAAGATTTTATGAACAAAACCTCAGTTGCCTGTGAACTAGCACAAACAATCAACAAGTGGGATCTCTTCTTATTAAAAGGCTTCTGCACAGCAAGAGAAACCACCAGCAGTGTGAAGAGACAACCCACAGTGTGGGAAAAAATCTTCACTTGCTCTTCCTCAGACAAAGGTCTACTATCTCAAATCTATAAAGAACTTAAAAAGATCAGACCTCCCAAATTTAAAGACCCAATCCAAAAATGGGCATCTGAAATGAACAGACATTTCTCAGACAAAGAAGTAGAAATAGCAACTAAATATATGAAAAAATGTTCAACATCACTGGTCATTCGAGAGATGCAAATGAAAACAACACTGAGCTTCCACCTCACTCCAGAAAGAATGGCTGCTATCATGAAATCAACCAATAACAAATGCTGGCAGGGCTGTGGGGAAAGAGGAACCCTGTTCCACTGCTGGTGGGAGTGTAGACTGGTGCAAGCACTGTGGAAATCAGTATGGAGATACCTCAAAGAACTAGGACTGGAAGTCCCATTTGACCCCACTATTCCACTGCTGAGCATCTTCCCCAAAGAATTAAAAGAATCATACTACAGTGATATATGTGCACCCATGTTCATAGCAGCACAGTTTGTGATAGCTAAAACTTGGAAACAGCCCAAATGCCCATCAACTGGAGACTGGATCAAGAAAATGTGGTTTTTCTATAAAATGGAGTACTACTCAGCCATAAAAAATGAGAAATTAGAGACATTTATAGCTAAGTGGGTGCACATTGAGGCCATACTCTTATGTGAAATAAATAGGACGCACATGAATAAATTCCAACTAGTTTCTCTGGTGTGAGAAACTGAAAGTGTAAATAAGGACTAAATGTATAATAGGTAATGTGAAATAGAAAGAAAAGGGACAAAGGGGAAGGAAGTGGGAGGGGTAGGCGAAAGGATAGAAGGGAATCGGATTAATATGAGAAAATGGAAAAATAGGAACAAAATCTTTGTAAATAGGGAGGACTGGAGGGGTTGAAGGGAGGGCTGGGCAAGGGTGAAAAATAAGAACCAAGAGAGACTATGTAAAGGTGCAAATTTCCAATGATGAATGTCATTATATTGTATACCTAAAATGTACCAATGATTAGAATGAATAACCGATAATGCAAAATAGGAAGAAAAGGTCCAAAGGGGTAGGGGTAGTGGGAGGGGCAGGGGAATGGAAAGAAGGGAAAGGAAAAATGATGAGAAATGGAAAAAATGGAAATAAAGTCTTTGTAAATAGGGAAGAGTGGAGAGGGTGAAGGGAGGGCTAGGAATGGGGAAAAAATAAGAACCAAGATACATTATGTAAAGGTACAATTCCCAATGAGAAATGTAATTGTGTTGTATTCCTACAATGTACCGATATTTAGTGCAATAGCATCTGTGTTTGCTAATTTGGAATTGAACATAAATGTTGGCTCTTTACCAGAAGTTAAAATAACTATTACCAAGGTAAAAATGTGACTTGTCTTAGATGGTGCCAAAGGGTATATATTGACTGAGTGCTATGAACCGAACACTTGTGGCCATCTAAAATTCTTACATAGAAATCCTAACCACCAAGGTGACAGTGTTAGGAAGTGGGGGCCTTTGGAAGGTGATTAGGTCATGTGGATAGGATAGAGCCCTCACAATGGGATTAGCACAATGATAAAAGAGACCATGAGAAGCCAGACATGATGGCACACACCTGTAATCCCAACACTCTGGGAGGCTGAGGCAAAAAGAGCACAAGCTCAACCCCAGCCTAGGCAACTTAGTCACTTAAGTAAGAACCTATCTCAAAATAAAGAAGGGCTGAGGATGTAGCTTAATGCAAAGGCCCTAGGTTCAATTCCCAGTGCTGCTGAGAGAGAGAAAGAGAAAGAGACAGAGACCACTGAGAGATTCCTCTTTCCTGCTGCACATGAAGACACAGTGAGAAGACAATGATATGTGAACCCCAAGGTAGGCTCTCACCAGATCCCAAATCCACTGGTGTTCTGATCTAGGAATTGTCAGCCCCTAGAACTATGGGAAATAATTACTGTTTATAAACCACTCCATTTGTGGTCTTTCATTACAGCAGCCCAAACCAACTAAGAGATTAGGAGAAGTGTTTTTCATAATCATGCATTTCTTCCCCTGCCATCTCATGTGTGCTTGCAGTGTGTCCTACTCAGTGCTCCAGGCTGATGACCAAGGACTTGCCAACGTGGAAGGCATCATCTAGGGGAAAAGTTTGACTACAAAATGGCTAGGAGCTTAGGCTTAGATACTGAATACAAAAGGAAGGATTGGATAAGAACATGTTTTTGAAGAAGCACCCACCCCCAAAGAATTCTAAGCCTCTAGGTAGTTAATAATACTTAAAGAGGTACCTTTCTTTTTTACTTATGTCACCAACTTACAAGCCACAGAAACTAATTCTATTAATCTAAGTAAACGGGACTTCATTAGAAGGAAATTGAGGGTGGGGATGCACAGAATGATGGCTACTGTAGAACCTGGCTTAGACTTGGGCAGGAAAGGAGGATTGAGCAATGAGAACAAAAAATTAACAGCATGTCTGGTGAGCTGCCAATCTTTTCATCCTGTTATCTGCTCAATACCCAAGGTCCTGGGAACTCTTGTGCTTAGGTTGTATCTCCTCCTGGGCTCTCGGGACAGAGGGAGGGAGAAGCTGGTCCCTCCTTACGTAGTGGGAAACCAATATAAGGAGTGGGTCTACCCCCAAGAGGGTTGGGGCCAAGGCAATTTCCCCAAAGAAGATATAGGTACATCAAAAAAGAAGGAATAGTTGGACCGGGGGTTTAGCTCAGTGGTTCTGCTGCCTGCCTCACAAGCACAAGGTCCTGAGTTCAATCCCCAGTACCGGAAAAAAAAAAAAAAAAAAAAAAGAGGGAATAATTTAAGGCTACATGTGCACGTGGCCAAAGATCTGCTCTTGTTTGTTTCTTTATTTAGTATCTTGGAAAAGAAATGCCTATCTTTTGAATTCATCAAATACTGATAGTTTATGCACAGCATTGTACTGAGCTGCTTTGCTGACTAGTTTTAGATCTATATAGGTTATCAGACTTACTATATTGCCCATTTAAAGAGGAAATTTCTGAATGAATAATTGTACGATACTTCAGTTGGTAAAAATATTTGGGCAAAATACCCCAAATACATATGTTTTATATATAATATTATATATAGGTGCTAAAGATCAAACGCAGGATTGTGCACATGCTGGGTGCACACTCTACCACTGAGCTACATCCCTGGACTCCCAATATAATTTTTTTCTTTTTCTGCTGCCGTTGATCAAACCCAGGTCCTCACACATACCAGGCAAGTACTTTACCACTGTGCTACATCCCCAGCCACCAATTTTCAGATTGATGAATTCACAAGAAAAGTGAAGAACAAGGAAATTACAACATTTGATGTCATGGATCTGCCAACTGAGAATCTTCACTATTCTCAGTAACTATTGTTTTTCTGAAAACAATGTAGACTGAAGGCTATATAGAAATGTACTAAAAATAACTGTACTAAATCCAGTGTAGGATCTTCTATTGGGTCAAGACTATACAGAAGCTCTCTGTACTATATTTGCAACTCTTCCGTAAGTCTAAAATTATCTCAAAGTAAAAAGATTTGTTTTAATTGCAGAATAACATGTATGTAGCAGGTATTTAATGAACATAAACTTCACTCTACCTTGCATTCTCTTGATCTTGAAATATTTGTGTTCCTCAGTTTTTTGAACAATTTCTTACTGTTCCTGCTTTAAGAAATCTCTATAGTGCCAAAAACTAAAGGAGAGGGAGAAAAGAAAATCTAAGAAAATCCCAAATCAAATTTTGCTCTGCTTTGTTGTGAGATGAAGTTATTCATTAAGAAATATCCAAATATATATCTGTGGGGGCATTCTAATATTAACACTACAGAAATACACTGCTAATGATAATGTATTTGCCTACTGGTAATGTTATATAGCTAGTTATTCTTTTCTTTGCTTTACTTCTAGACAAAACTAACACTTTCAGACATCTTGAGAATGCTATAGTTCATCTTTAACAGATAGAATTTTGTTCTTATTTTGTTAAATGTTACATTTACATAATTGTGTATGTCATTGGTGTTTATGAGGATATACCCAAAAGTACAAGTTTTCCCTTCTAAAGTACAGAGAATTATTAGTCTAAAACGAGTAAAGGTATTCCTCACTCTGATAACTTGGCCTATCTAAATGTAGGAAACAAATAGGTTTTAGATAATGTGGGCAAATTTTCTTATTCTGCTCTAAGAGTAGTCACTTATTCTTTGCACAGAAGTTACACTGGTGTCAGGGACAATTTTTTTTTAAATCACAGAATATATTGGTTTAGAAATTCCTGACAGTAAGCCAGATGATATTGCTAGTGGTTGTTTTTGGTTTTTGAAATTAAGTGTCCCTTAAAATTTTATGTCTTGGTTAGGTTAGTCAATTCCAGTTAAAATCAAAATGACTATTGTAAAGTAAAACAAGGTGATTGAATAGTTAACTATAGAACTTACTGTTGTCGAAAATATTCTTATCTCTAGACGCAAAGATATTTATATTGAAACTGCATTCTTTGTGACAAACCAGAATCTTATTTTGCTGTGGCCAAATGTAATGGACATCTGTTGTTTTTGCCTGCCCAGAACATATTCCTCCCTTTGCTATTAGCAGATGCTGGATTTTCGGGGAGGCCCACTGCCCTTCTCCCATTGGTTCATTTGGTTTTGGGAGCACCTTCGTCCTTGCCCACAGACTCCCACCCCTCGCTTGAAGGGTGAACTCATGACTCAGATTCAGCCAGACATCACAGTCTTTCCTCTTGGCCATAGAGGTTGGCTTAAAATGAGTGCTTTTTCAGCCAGACCAAAGAGATACAATTCAAAGAATTACACTGGAATTACTGGAATAAAAAGCTCTTACTCCTGGAAATGGATGTAGGAGGATGTCAGCCTGGAGCTCCTGGGGGCGACCTTGTAACAAACCCAGCACAGTGAAGGAAAGAGGGAGACCAAATTAGTGACAAACCAGACTTTAGCTGGATTCAGCCATCCTGAAGAGGAGAACTTTTCATCTACTCATAAAGTAATCTTCATGTTTCCTCCTTACACTAGTTTGAATCTGGTTGTAGATTTATATCTCTTGCAGCTAATATAGTACTACCTAATTCATAAAATTCCCATGCAGGGTTTTCTACCTAAATGAACCAACTCAGGTGAAACTTGTGTTTCCACGCCTTTCATAAATATATACTTAATACAGACTATACAAAGCAATGAAATAGATAAAAAAGATCTCATTAGACATCCTGTATGCCCTCAGTGAAAATGTGCAGGAACCTTTTAGGAACTGATTGACTTTTTAGGGAGAAAGAGAAAATCTGAATTTTTCTTTTCTTTTCTTTAAGTGGAATGCTATAATTTTATCCCAAAAAGGGCAATTAAGAAATCCCTAGAGTACAATATGAAGAGCATGGGTTTGGCATAGGTGACCTGGTTTAAATCCTGGTTGTCTCTTACCTACAAATTATTTAGATTCTCTTAGTATTGATTTCCCTATATGTAAAGATAACACAAACATACATAGATCAAAAAATTTTTGAGGACTGAGAAGATATACACATTGTAGATATTATTATGTTTGTTATATTTCATTAAATGTAGTTTTTAAATATACTTAATATGGAATTCAATATAATTCCTCACCAATTTCAGAATTTTGAGGTTTTTATCCAAGAGAAGCATTATTTTAATTTATATTTACTGTCCAGATTGCATTCCTTTACTTTAGATTCTATGCAGATAAACAATTGCATACTGGTGATAGCCCCTTGAATTTCTCAGAGGCAAATGAACTCCATCATGTTCTAAGACAAGTTCAACATTTCTACCTCACCCAAACTCATGTGTCTTTCTGCAATCTCAATAGTAGTAAAGGGCATCATCTTGTACCAAATTTCTTGCTCACTTCCGCATCTCCGCCACTGACCATATCAAAGCAGTGGCTGCATTAACCCAGGAGCCTCCAACTGGCTTTTCTGCCTCTATCCTTTTGCCCTTCATCTGCATCTCACATAGCAATCAAAGTGATTTTCTTAATTAATGCACTTCCTGACAACTAAAGATGCGTTCTCACTGTTCTTTTAGGCCAATACTATCTCTTAAAATACAGTGTCATCATCATTCCAGTCTCAGGTCCTAACTCTTCCCAACCACACATTTCCTGCCTCTTCACAGTCTAGACCCAGAAGCTTTTTTCATCCCTCCTATATTTTAATTTTGCTTTCCAAAGTTTGCACGTATCTTTTCTTCTGCCTAAAACAATATGGTATCCACTTTCCCTTTTCTTATTCCCCTTCCCTTGGTTTAATCTTACTTACCTTCTATGCCCCATCCTATCTTTTACTTCCTCCAAATGTCCTAGTCTTCTTGCCCCAGGATGGAGTAGATATTATAGTAGCATCTGTACCTTCCTATCGCATAACCTGCCACACATTATAATTTATTTATATGTGGAGATGTAGTACAGTAAGTAGAATTACCAAATTACCAAATTCATCATCTACAACTTGGCTTGACAAACCCCCAAGTGATCTAAAGTCATATAAGTCATATAAGTAGCTGGAACTTTGTCAGCAACAGATCACAAACACTTTATACCACATTACAGTTATTGCTGATTTCTTGAAATGTCATGTATGCTTATCATTATTTCTAAAATATGATACTTGCTAGATATACTACAAAAATTATATAATGCATATTAGTAGGTGGATGTGTATTATTATATGAAAATTTTTAAGTTGCTTACATAACAATTTCATAATCTTTGATTTTATTTATAACCCATATGTATTTAATCTATTTGAAGATAGTGTTCTTAGAGGGAATTAATAAACCTCACCAAACTTCAGAAGGACTCTATGGCATGGAAGAGATATGAACTCCAGTACCTGATTCAAAGCCCCATGAGGCCAGACCACCATGGGCTTTTTCACCACTGTATCTGCAGGGCTTTACAAGCCTGAAAAATTGCAGGTCTCGTAAATGCATGGTGAACTGATGAAAGCTAAACACATTTTAGCCTGGCATCATTTAGGTGTATACGCCCATGAGTCTGGGTGTTGCACTCGTCCCAGGAGGAGAAAGTGGATCCAGTGGTAATGGGTGGCTTCCATCCCAAACCAAGACATGTCACGCTGGTATCCTAGTCATTTAAGTGAGATGAGATTTTATGTAGCATATGGCATTATTTTTTAAAGAGATATCATGGGAATCAGCAGCCTATAAAAAAAGCAGCTGGCAACATTGACCTTGGGTGATACAAAGACAGGTGAGGAACTGTCACTGAACAAGTGTGATCTATTTAATAAAGTCCTATTTTTAATTTGGCTTAGAGCCAGTCTTTCAACTGGACAACTCTTGTGCAAACATCTGTTACAACCTTTGTTCTTGCATGCACAATGGGCAGCTTGTGGAACAGAGGCAGTTGTCAGACTTCCTGTGTTGGGCCCCTGAGTGAGTTGATAGCTGGGATCTGCCCAGTTACCCATAGCAGAAATGCTTGCTGGCCAAGTCGCTCCAAGCACATTCTCACCAGTGCATTTGACTTTAGAGTAGGCTCATGAGAAGATATTTAAATGTTTTTCTAGAAAAGACACTTAAGGTGGTGATACAGATTGAAGGCCTCGGAAACCCTCACACAGCTTTCAGGAGGCCTCTAGGAGCTGTTTCCTGAAGTGAAATTGCATCTGTGCATTCACCCATTCAAGCTGTTTTTGAAAGTCTGTGTGTCAGGAATTTGTTGCTTTTTTTCAGGGTAGAAGTGTCAAAAGGAGTCAGGGAGTAAATCAGTGATGAGAAGAGTTAAGATACACCTTACATATGATACCACTTTTCTGGTCTGAGGCAAGTGGGTTGGAGGAATGGGAACTGGCGAGAGATTGTACTGTACTGTGTATGTTGGTCCCCAAGAACCCTCAGAACTACAAAAATAAAATTCATTCCAAAGAGGTATCGAAGCATCTCAGAGGTAGTGTTCTTAGCTGTAGATAGTGGATTGCCCTGTGAGAATCACCTGGCCCCTGCCTCTCAGGTACCCAAAGCTATGGGGCTTCAGGTGTTTCTTGTTCTGAGGATTATTGTTCCCAGTGATGTAAGGAAGTTGGAAAGAAGTTATCTCATTAGGCATGGTGGATTTAATCTCTACCATCTCAAAGACCTACAAGCCAGATGGCTGACATCCCCAAATAGAGTTACAGAGCAGAAGTAGACTATGGGTCTGAGAAATTCTTTTTTTCCCACTCATTCAGGGAACTGGTCTTTAACTTTCACCAGTGATGGCAAACAGGTCTGTGTGGCTCGTCATCTTCAACAGACTGGTACGGACTGTTTTGAGACACTGTGTTTCAGATTCCAAGTCCACGGTTTGGCTTAACAGGAAAGAGTCTTGTAATCAGCAGTGTTAACCATGGACTCTCGACAGGGGAACATAAAGCCCCTTATAACCTCCCCAGCTCTCACTGTCTTGCGTCATCCTCTGTCAACTTCAGGAAGGAAGAAAAGACATGGATGCCAGGGTTCAACCCTCTGCTCCTCTGAAGAGGACATAGGGTTGGATAGGAAGCGGCTTTTGAAGTTAGAGCATCATGAGTTTGCTCATCCTGTGAGGATCTTTTGCATCTCCCTTTTGCAGTGAAGATCTTTGGAAAACCCAGTCCAACAAGGCAAAATAAAAATAGAATTTGTTTAGAAATAAAACAAGATGGATCTACAACCTTCCATGACCTGTCCCCCCTTTTATAAGCTGAGGGTCAATGAAAAGTAATTATACCCTTAGTCCTCTAAATAAAATCCCACTTACTTTAGAGATGTTCTCTCGGGTGGCTAGGGTATATTTCATTATAGATGGCTTCTTTAATCAAGAAAATTTGTGTACTGAGGTAGTGGAAAAGAAAGCTGCTGAGGATGGAAAATGGAATCATTCATGGTTAGGGAAAATTGCATGAATCACAGTTCATTTTTTTTGTTTGTTTGGCTTTTGTTTGTTTTGTTTCTATATTCTTTAATTAGCTCAATGTCAACCTGGTCACCCTGTGTGTTGCAGGAAAGTGTGCAAGCAACAGAGACCTCACCCAGCTATGAATCAAAATGTAGTGAGAATTTGAAAACAGACAGTTCAGGGTCATTCTTGCTGCTCACTGATACCTGCAGGGGCCTGGCCTCTTTCTTGCTTTGCCCCCATCCTCCATGAGTAAGCCTTGGGCCCTATACTTGATGCTTCACGTTCTTCACCTGTCTGCTCTATTGCCAGGCAACATATCCAAATACCTTGAACAAAGAAGACAAAGAAAAGAAAGTATGATCTGCTAAAAATTTTAAAAGGCATGTCATTCAATTCTGGCTTTTTTGAATTAGGGAAACAACTTAACTTCCCAGGAAGCTCTGCTCAATGGTTTCCACTTCTCATTAGCTAGAACTGTGCAACAGAGCCAATTATAGTGGGTAGGAAATTGAGGAAGCTGAGTATTTTTGCCTGGGCCCCTGGTCACTTCAAATACAATGAGGGTTCTGTTAAAATAAGAGGAGAGGAAACTGAAAACTGAGTAGGCAAGTGAGACTATAGTAGTGTCTCCCATTAGGTGGGTAACCAGGAATATGAGAGTCTGGCCCTAAAAGGGGTGAGGATGGTTTGTACTTTCCAGAGCTCACAACTTCTCTCTTGCATGGAGGAGAGACTCTTCCTCTGCCCCTTGGGCATATTACTTGAGTTAATGCTGTTGGTAATGGACATCATCCAACTATTTAGTATTGATTTCCTGACTCTCAGAGAACACTCATTTCCAGCTTCTTAGCATGCACTCCATTCACACATAAACACGAACAGCAATTGACTGCATCCTCAATAAATGCCCGGTCCATATTATGGATTATCTTTTACCTGATGTTATGGTTTGTATATAGATGTACGCCAAAAGCTCCGTGTGATCATAGGTGGGATGTTGGGGAGGTGACTGAATCACAGAGGCTTGATACCAATGACATGATACTAGTCCATTGATGAGTTTATAGGTAAATGTGATGTTGGGCAGTAAAACCTGGTCAGAGGACATGGTCACTGGGGGCATGCCCTGGAAGGGTATGTCTTTGTCTCTCTCTCTCTCTCAGAGCAAGCCTCCTCTGCGATGCCCCGCTGCCATGCCACTCTGCCTTGGAGCCAGCCAACAAGGGACTGAAAACTGTACATACCATGAGCCAAAATAAACCTTTCCTTCTTTAAGTTGTGATTTTGGGAAGTTGTGTCCCAGCTGTGAGAAAGTATTTAAGCTACCTAACCTGGATATCTAGAATTCTGTGTACAGTTGCCTTATCTAGGCCACAATACTGTGTTTGTGGGCTGTAATAAATTTTTAAAAAAACAATTATTAAGTGATGGCACATACAAGTTTACAAACTTTATGCCCAGTACAATCTGATTTTGGAGAATGAGGGCCTTGGTTGGGGGAAGGTTTTTAGAATAGTCCCAGTAATATATTAGCTCTAATTTTGTCCACATCCACTCTATGAAAAATGTATTCATCTGTATTCTTACTACCTTCATTGTGTTTTCTTAAATTTAATCATAAGCATATTCCAAATTTGCCTTCCTCCTATAACCAGATTTCCTGGTTTTAATTGCTTTTTTGGGATCAGTTAATTAGGGGTTTTTTCCCCTTTTTCCCTGGCAATATGTTGGCCCTCACTGCCTCAAGAGATTAATTTAAAATTCTGGAGAAAGTTTTGGTTTTGACCACTGTGCAAAGCTGTCATTCAGAATGAATTGGTCTGGAAGCATTCAAGATTCCAAACTCCTTTAAATCTGGTAAGAAAAGAAGATATTGGGTATCAGTAACACCCTCACCGAGAACACCTACCTCTGTTCCATAACTAAAGCTGCCTGCTGGAGTCATATGAAATTAGGTTTTGTTATTGGTATTCAACATGAGCTATTATATTTTTCTAATAATAGCTTCAATAATAATATAACCTTTGTTTAACACGGGCACCTGGTTAGCTAAATGAGACCCCAGCTGTCAGTGAAATACCTACCTCAATATAGGAAGTAAAAGTTAATAAATTCATAATATGAGTAAAGAAAATAATAATAATGCTTTGCTTCCCTCCAAGGAATTCAAAGCACTGTGTGGGTACCATTTCATTAATCTCTATATAAATCTTAGGTGTGTGGTAGGGGGCAAAATGCAAACCTTAGAAGAAACTGACTAAGGAATTATAGTCTGCTTTTACTGCCAGATCAATCCCAAATCTCCATCTGCACAGTGCCCACATGTTCCAAACTGCCACAATCTTGCCTAAATTACTAGATAGTCTTAACATATTTTCCTGCACTCATTTTTATTATTTTGTAGTAAGTCCTTCCCAGAGAAAGTTTGTGCTTTTATTAAAGTCAGAGAATATCACTGCTAAGCTTAAACCACCTCGGTACATCTTCTCCACCACTCTTCTTTCTTACCCATTCTACCTACTCCATCACGCTCAACTTCCTTCCTCTCTTTTCCTCCAAGAAGCCAAATGTTCATCTTTTCAGAGACATTCAACTTGTTCCCCCTTGTCTAGCACAACACAGGCTTTAGCACAGCTCTTCTATTCTCTTCCTTTAGGTCTTGTTTCTTAGTCACCCTCTCAGACACTTTTCCTTAAGCCTTCTATCTAGAACAGCTCACTTCTCCAAGTGACTCTCCATCCAACAAGCATTTATTTTCATACAGCAGTATCTTCATGTGCACTTATCTTGCTTACTTGCCTGTGTTTCTTGTTTGATGCTCTTTGCTCTTGTACCACTCACAGCTTCAGTGTAAACTCTTGAGAGCAAGTAGGTCACCTGAGATATACCACTAATGAATCTCCATGGCTTCCCACAAGGCTTGGAGCCCAGCATGTGTTCATGAATACTTTTGAATGAGTGAACTTTGACATAGTTGTTGTCTGTATCCTTAGAACTCCTCTCATCCTCCTGTTTTCCATAGTCACATCTAAATTCAGAAAGTATGTATGCATTTGTGCACCAGCACGGACACATACTGGCTAAACTGTTATTTTCCACCCAAGCTAGCTGTACTTTATGGAGACCTCTCACTCAGGAGTGCCAAGTTTGCCCTCTCTGCAAGTAATACCTGATATCCAATCTCTGTTCCTATGGAGAAGCTCACTGCCTGCATTCAAGTCTCTTGTTTCCTCCTGGTAAAGCATTCCTTCATGTTGAGTTGTCCAATGATAGAAAGATTCTTTCTTTTAATCCAGGGGCTAAATTATTATAGATTGGATAAGGCAAGGAGTGTGAGTTGGTACAAAGATGTGAGAGACGTTGTCCAAGCACAAGCAACCAAAAATAAAATTCTATCTGCAAAGGTCCCTCTTACTAATGCTAAAGATCCTGTTACATTAATGAATCCTACCTAAGGTCCCTTTTGACCATTGTGAGTTTATCAAATTCCTGATGACAGATCATAAATCTAATTGTCTCTTTACAGATAGTATTTTTCCTAAGCAAATTTCTTCTAGGTATTTGAGTATGAATCAAGCCCGAACTTTAATTCACTGACAGGAATTAGCCTCCTTAATAAACTTGGGAGCTGAGGCCACTGTGGCATCACTACACTAAGATGCTTAGCTGCTGCTAATCAAATCTTCCTGCTTCTTTTTCAGAGGTGCACAAATAATCCTTTGGGGGCTGAGAAATCACTATTTCTGTGCACAGGTAACCCAATGGGAGCCTATTTTGTATTACATCTTCATATCAGCCATTCCTAATCTTGCTCATGGATGCAAGTGACTCTTTGTACTCAACATTGTTTGAGTAAAGGGCAGTGGGCAATAGAGGGGCTAAGGCAGCAGAGACCCCTAGAGCCATACCAACCCACTTTTTACCAGCTTGTCGTAATCTACTCCTTCATCCCTTTTTCTGAATGGGGAAATAGACTTGGACATATCTGTTGTATATGTCAAGGTCTCTCATTTGTCAGAGTATTAGTGGTCCAGTGTCAACATAAATACATCTGTCCATAAATCTTGACAAGTATAATGATTTGTTGCATTTGAAAAGCATGACTTGAACATTAGACCCTTTTTGATTCTTAACATGATTATCTTTAAAGCCAGGCATTTCACATGCCTTCTGAATTGACTTCTGTCAAGTGATTGAGTAGCTCCTGCTGACTTATCTCCTCTTATGAAGTTAATACCAGCATGGCCCCTGCTGCCACCTGCTCGAAGACCACCTAGACTGTGGCAGAAATTACCTTTCTTGATGTGCTCATTATTCTTTGCTGTGGAAATGCTTTCACACTCTGCCTTTTGGGGTTTTTTGTTTGTTTGTTTTGTGTTTTGTTTTTTAGCAGGGAAATGGATTTGATGCATTGATCAAATGAAGTTTTTTCTAGCGCTCAGCCAGGAAACTCATGAAACAAAATAAAGGGGTGGGGAGCAGAGCTCTCCTGTGAGATAGCACATACTTTATAATTATTTGATGATGGAATCTGAGGACTAAGAGAAAGGAAATTTCATCTGTGGTTAAATAAAAAGAGCTCTTATTCATGCTATCTTAGAGTTTATTGAGTGTCTATTAGGTTCCAAGCTCTATACTAAGAGCTTAACTTTCAGTATCTTATTTCATCTTCCCAACAATCTATGAGGCATTGTTAAACCCACTGCCCAGGAGCTGGCTTGTAAGCTACCTATGGCCAACAGCTGGTAAGGAGTGGAGCAGATATCTGATACTTAGCTGTGTGACTCAACAGTGGTCTAATCTGAGACCCAAGACAGTTCACTACTGTCCCAGATCTTGCAGACTTATGTCCTTTGTTTCTCTTTCTGAGGAACTAATTGATGCTTTAATTGACACTGCTCTCAAGTGTGCACAGTGACACTGGGAAATGTTGCTAAGACTACGCATGTGCATGCTAACAGATGTCTAAGAAAAGCCCATGCCCTGATCTCTACCAGCTACTTGGCCATTTGGAAATCTTCCTTCTCAGAGAATTTTGTCACAGGAAAATTTCAAAACCCAGGAGATTAGAAATAGGTAATATTTTTAACTGTGTCTATTGTGCTCATTTTAAAAATACGTAATCCTCTAATTTGTAGTTTTATTTTTTTAATTCATTTGGTTTACAATCCAGTCTTTCATAATTCTTGCCTTTATTCCTTCTCTTCCTTCTTTCTTTCCCCTTACAAAATTACTAAGACTGACAAATCTACTCTGTTGAGTCCTTTGGAAACTCTTTAATCCCAAATAAATTTCTTCCTGTCCTCTCTGAGAGTCCTCTGAATCCTGCCTCTGTTTGTTAAAATGCACCAGATAGAAATTTCCCATAAGGAAAATGAATGTAGGGGCTAACTCTACTGCAAATATTCTTTAGAATGCTCACTTCAAAGCATATTTGAGGATGTTATGCATTTGCTAAATATCTATTAGGTGGACACTGAGAAAACTCTGAATTTGATCTGAATCTTCCAAATAGCTGGGATGAAAACTAATATATACATGCTAACATTCATACACCCAGGTGAGCATTTCTCACAACCTAAGGGAACAAATGTGAAACAATGTATCACTGCCATAATAAGGATAATGTATAGAGGTGCTAATAGATTTTTTTCAATCAAGAAAAAAATCATGAAAATATAGAAAGGCTATGTTTTTTAAAAACACGTTACAATTTAATGTGACATGGGAATAATTGGTAAATAGCCTTCACATTGAGCATAAGGAAGAGAGACACATACACCGGTGGGATGAATGCATAAGCAAAGCCATGAAACAGAGGTGAAAATACCCTTGGAAGGGAAGGCTGGGTATTGTGTGGCCCATGGAGGAAGGTAGACTCACGAGAGTGATGCAACTCTGTGGCGGGAAGCTTTCATTTCTAGAACAGTAGTGTAACTTGAATAAATGAATGCCTTCAGTACATTAACTTGTCATCTATGGGAAGAATGGCATGAAAAGAAGAGAGTGGAAAGACAGGCAACTGCTGTTCCTGTCCTTTGCAAGCATGATGTCTTTCTGGCCCTCACAGTCTCTAGAGCAGCCACCTCTTAAGGGAAGACTTCTCTAACTGCCCAGTCTAGGGTTGCTAATCAGTTGTATTCTACTACATCACTCAGAGAAGACATATTTTCTACTCCCAACAAGGTAAATAGAATAGAATCTTTTCCTCTAAATTACCAGTCCACTCTACAGAGAGCAAAGTCTCATTTAATAGAATTTTTAAAATAAAGATTTATTGTCACCTCCTGCCACCCTTAACCCTGCTGTGGTGAAATTAAAGACCTACAGACCAGGGGAGGTGATAAAGGTTATAAAGCTGACTACTCCAAGTAGATGATAAAGAAGTGGATTATAAACTTTGGTTTACTAGAGAACTGGTAGAAACAGATTGCTGGACACCACCCTCAGGGTTTCTGATTCAGTCGGTCTATGGTATAATTCACACACTTGAAATTCTAGGTGCTTCTGATTCTGCTAGGCTGGGATCCACATTTTGAGAATCACAGATAGAAAGTATAGTGAAGGTGGAGGAAAGATGGTCCAAGGTGACTTCAAGTTGCCACAGGGCTCACTATCAGTCAGAATGTGCAATCTGGAAAGGGAACTCCAGCCCCTAGCACTCCAGCATAAGCTAGTGCATGTCCTGTTTCCAACAGGCTGCCCAGCAGGCCTCTGGGGGTTTCTGTTTTTTATGGAGCTGCACAAGAATGTCTCCAGGCATTATGACTTGGTCACATGCCTGCAAACATCACCTAACAGCTTCAACTACTCTAGCACTGTTGCTGTCACATTCTACATGATCTTGTTTTCAACTTGGACTCTGCACACCCCCAGGACCATTCTTCACTGCATCCAGGTCACAGACTTTCATATTTTATCCTGTGAGTGATTTGTGCTCACTACTGGGTTGGGGGAGAAGTTGTGTTGCAGAGATGGTTGTATGAAGGGAAACTAAGAAGCTTTTGAATAGAAGAGACTATCTACTATAAAAAGGGTGAGAAACAAAGGAGAAAACAGGAGAAATGATAGAAAAGAACCAGGAAATAGAGCACCAAGTAAGGGCCTTCTTTCCACATCACCCACAGAGGGGGGTCTCTGTCTTGTGTATTCCCACAGCTCATTGCTCCTTATCTCTGTGTGTGCAAAAAATGGTGTATGAAAAAGACCCATTAAATGAACCTGAAAGAGCTCATTCAGTAAGCATAAAATAGAAGTTCTAGGCACCAAGAATGCCTTGTGTTATATTTCAACTAAAGCATGTTTTTTCTTAGCCATACATCCAGTGATGGTGCTTCTTCTAATTGGTGGGGTCCCAGGAGCAATGAAATGGAGTGATTCTGGGAACAGTGTGATTGCAAGAAAAAGAAACACTCACAAGGTTGCCTTTCCTCAGCAAATCTTCCAGGTGGCCATTTCCAACATATGCTGTTTTAATGTGCTGTGTGGCATTTAGCATGACAAGTATTTGCTCTTTCAATAATATTACTATTATTTGTCTGCCTGTCTTTTCCTTCTAGAACAGGGAGGCAGATATTTTCTGTTAAAGAGAATAAACATTTTAGGCTCCACTGGCCCTAAGTCTCTGTTGCAGAGTTTTAGTGAGAAAGCTATCATAGACAATACACAAACAAGTGAGCCTTGCTACATTCCAGGGCAAGTAACCTCATTTACAAGAAAGCAGGCTAACACTCAACAGGCTAGATTGGGGCCATGAGCCATAGTTTGTCTTTCTAAGATGTATAGGGTCAAAGAAAATATAAGCTTGTATTTTTCATTTACAAATTTCTACCAGACAGTATTTTAAACAATTGCTTAATTGAGTTTTAATTTACATACCTTACAATTGACCCCTTTAAAGGTCAGTGGTTTTTTTAAAGGTTCAGTGGTTTCTAAAATACTCCCAGAAACAGACAATCAATACCACAATCAATTTTAGAAAAATTTTGCCACTTCGAAAAGAAATTCTGTACTCTTTATCCATTATTTCCCTCTTCCACAACCACCACCCTCCCCTTCCCCTGGGCCTTAGCAACTTACTGTCTTAGATTTACTGATTCTGGATGATTCATATAAGTGGAATTGTATAATATGTGGTCTCCTTTGACTGGCTTCTTTTGCTCACAAAATATTTGCAAGATTAATCCATGTTGTAGCACGTAGATCAGTGCTTCATTCCTTTTTTATGCCCAAAACATATTCCATTATATGATATACCATGTTTTGTTTATCCATTCAGTTGGATATATTTTGGTTGTTCTGAAAATATTCTTGATTCTTACCCTCTTTAATTGTGTCACCAAAGCTCTAGAACTGCACACACACACACACACTCCAAACCTCTCAAAGAGAAAGTTTCAATGAGGCGAGTGGGACTAATCTTAAATTGTACTTATTAAAAAGAGGTAGAGAGCTTCCTATGGTCATAAAATTGATAGGAACCATTTTAGCCAAGAACCACATTCCTAGCCATACCCTACATTTTCACATAATAATATTAATTATGGAAATTATTTGTTACAGAATGCATTCTTATTTAAAGTTTTTTAAAAGTGCTTTCTTTAGTACCTATCATGTGCCAGGTATCTTTTATATGATGAGGAGAATAGACAGCACCTCTTTTTCCATGGAGCTGATGCTCTTATGGGGAAGACATTGAACAAGCTATCAGATACTCTTAGATACTGATAATCACCCAACATAAAAGAGTACAATGAGGTAGAGATTGTTCAGGGCAGGAAGGAAACATCAGTTTAGAGTTGAGGTCAGAAAAGGCCTTTCAGGCGGGGAAAGATTAGGCGAGAGAGTCAAAGAGAGAGAAGCTTGCCATCAGGATTTGGGGTGAAAGTTAAAGAGTGAGAAACTCGCCATCAGGATGTCTGGGAGAAGAGCTCTCCAGACCTGGGAATTCTCTGACCTGGGAATGGACTGACCATCTTCAGGTAAAGGAACAGAAGTCACTGTGGCCAGAAACAATAAACCTACATGAACCACATGTTTAACCTTGTATAAGCAGAGTGTTACTTCTTCTATGGTTTATTTCTCTTTAACTTCTCAGAGTGAACTTTTCAGCATTTTATGTGACCACCAATGAAAATGTAGCTTTGTAACAGGTTCTAAACATCCTAGAGCTACTGACATTGTTAAGTTGTGTGCTGGTGATCAAGCTAGCCTCTAAGCTGTGTCTCCTACCCCACAATGCAATGCTTCCACTGGGACTCTGCCAACCATGCGTGCCCTTTATCACCTGAATTACTGGCCAGGAGGAAGCACTGAAGGTGATCTGGAAGGCAGAAAGGTCCCACTCCTTTCCTTAGTGCCTGCTCCTCCACATCAGCAGTTGGCCCTGCTGTGCCCCCTCAAAGGTTCCAGCACAGGCAGGCAATGGTTCCACCTCAGAGCTCTGACTCTAGCTTTGTGCAGTTGCTCCTTCAAATTCCTGGGATACAAGCACCACCCAGTCCATCCCCTTTCTGTACCTAGGCTCCTGCTCCTGATCTCCTAGGCATTGAGAAGCCCAATTCTTGCCTCTGTCTGCCCTGCCGTAAAGGTAAGAGTCTGCATTGACTGTCACCTCCGTGGTCCCTCATGTCCTTTCACCTTATCAATATCTGTTCATTCAATTTCGTATCTTAAACATTTGCTGTGCAAATAGCTAGTGTGGGTTCTCTTTTCCTGACCAGCCCCAAGCCCAGCTCCATAACTTTCAGGGCTCAGTGCAAAATGAAAATGTAAGACTACTTCCTCCAGGGCTGGGGATTTAGCTCAGTGGTTCTGCTGCCTGCTTCGAAAGCACAAGGACCTGAGTTCAATCCCTGGTAACAACAAAAAAAAAAGACTACTTCCTCCAAAAGCAGGAATGAATGAAAAGAAAAGAATATATATATACATATATATATATGTGTGTGTGTATATATATATATGTATATATATATATAGTATTTCAGGTATGATTAATGGCAGTGGATCTTTTACTGTAATCAATGTTTCCTTTAATCTAAACATTCACTGCACTTCTCAACCATACCTCATGTATGCAGTACTAAAATATAAAACTTTTCCTTTCTTCCAAGCTCTTTCTCATTCATGTTGTCTATCTTGCTCTCTCTTTCCCTCTTGCTCCTCTCAACTTGGCAGAATGTTTTTATTTGTTATTTAATGCTGTTCTAAATAAAGAAATTAACATTTTAAGTCATTAACATGATATTTATCATTCACCTTAGTATTACATAGTGCCTGTTTTAAATACAAATATAAGAACATACATGGAACTCACATGTGGAATCAATGAAATTACATAACTTGTATTTCATAGCTCTTATTCATGCATTTTAGATTCACCAGAGTAGCACAAGTGTTATAAGGCTTTAGGGTGCTGCAGTCTCCTTTTAGAGGTGATTTTTAGGTTCTTTCTCTCCTGAACAAAACAAGCATAAACAGTGGCAATATTTCACATTTATTAAAATTAGGATAAAACAGGCCCTGTAGAGCAAGTTTGGGCCAAGTAAAAGTAGGAAGAAAAGGAGAGAAAAATTTTAAAACATCCTATAGCATAAGGTGGGTCATCATGAAGAGACATGATAGCAAATGCTCAATGGCAACTACCCCTCTTTTGTATTTCCCCATCACACCCAGCTCATCCTTTCAAAAACCTGTTCAAGTTCTCATGAGACGTCCACGTGTAGGTTTTGAGAACTGTTGTGTGCCTATGTCCTGGGATTAATAGCCCTGGCCTATGTTCCCATCCAGACTTAGCCATACTCTGCCTTCCTGCCTCAGAAGCACTGGCATTTCACTTCTGATAGACTCAAACCCTACCAACACTAGAACTCAGAGCTTCTGTTACATGATCCCTTTATACTCATTTTGAGCCTTATGAACTCCCATGATCATGGAGCCACCAAAATTCTGTGTTGAGGGCCCTGTGGGGGGTGATGTGGGATTGGGTTGATGAAGGAAAACCAACACATACTACCTCCATCTCCTGTGTTCATGTGCAGGTTCCACTGTCCTACTACATACCACAAAATACGGGTTCAAAGATGTAAATTAGTAAGAATTTCAAGATGGTGACAGCAAACTATCAGAACAAGTGTAGGACCTTCTGGGGGGGACCTGTGGGGCTGCATAAGTGGTATTTCAAGCAGTTGTTGGGTGTACTCTGCTTGGATCCCGCAACATCTGTATCTTCTCCAGAAGTTCATGGATGGAGGATGACATTTGGGAAGGATGACAATGGCAGTGGCCACCTGTGGCATGTCTGATATCCGTGAGAAACCTTCAAATAGTTTGCCTTAGATCTGAAAAGAACAAGTTTTTCACGTTTTTTTTTTAAGTTATGTACTTACATTTGGGTCATTGAAATACAGCTCCACTCTCTTCCCTAGGGCTCTTACATGCCTCATGCAAATTCCAACTAATGCGAAAGCCACATCTACTAATAATATCAAAATATGCACCAAATCAGATAGACTTGGCATAAATTGTCTGCACTTTTCAACCTCTAACTGAACAAAGTCATAATTGTGAATCTCCTGGTTTTACTTGTCACTAATAATGGTCTCTTACTTGACCAGAGTGACGCCGGCATTAAAGTCTCACTGCTATGGAAATTCTAATTTTTCAAGAGGAGGAACTACTTCCCAAGCCCTGGTTTTTACACAAATTGTTTTTCTCTTTCTGTGTCAGCTTTTCACTTGCATGTGTAAATTTAATTACTTGAGGGCAAAACATACAAGCATCTTGGGTGATACTTTAATGACCATCTCTAATTTGTGTAGTGGGTTCTTTTACAGTGAGAAGTAGCAATGTACTTAGAAAGCATACAGGCTTCCTACTGGAATCCCAGTTTCAAATTGTACTTTAATTAAAAAAAGACTAAATTGACCTTTCAGCGAATAGTCTCTGAGCCACAATGTGAAGGAAAATGATAAGAATCTAACTTATTCCTTTCCTCATTTCTTTTCAGCTTGACCCATAAATTATCAAATTTAAATGTTTCATAACTGAAACACAAAATTATTTTAATTCCTTTTTTGCTCCCTTCTTAAAGGGACTATTTTATTTGTTTTTATTTTTTTCACATTTTACAGAAGATCCTATCTGGCAAATAAGAAAGAATGCAAATTAATTAAGCACAGAAACCTTTCTCACTAAAGGTACACAGAAGGCCTGAAAACACATTAGACATTTCTAAAGATCACAAATTAACAAACACAGAAAGCGGGCTCTTTTTAAAAAAAGAAAGATAGATAGAAAAAGAAAGCTTCTCTGAACATAAGGTTCTGAAAAGACATTTGAGAGGAATTAAATTCCTCTTGCACCTTTAAACTCTCTTTCTCGGCTATCAGAGTGTGCTGGAGATGGAAGCAGGTCAGGGTGACACACCCTTCACTTATTTGGGGAATGTGATTTTCCATCCTGCCATTTCCTGGCACCCAGACAAGTGTTATAAAAATATGTCATCATAAGCAGCCTAGAATAAATACTCAGATCCTCAAGGTTGTTTATCATTTCTCAAATGTCTCCTCCGGTTTTGACAGTCCTAGCTCTTTCTTACATTTGGGGAGGGTAGGTTGTTTGGAATACCTGGGGATGGCTCACCCAAGAGTTGTTCCATGTAAGCCAGAAAGCATCACAGCATGTGGCAGTGTGCCAGATGGCCTACAAGGGACCACTTCTAAATGGATTTCTGGATTGAAGGTCTCATCATCAATCAATTAAAATCAGCCTTCCAGTTCCATTTGATTTGATAAAATTAGTTTTTAATTATCATCTGTGTCTTCTTAGCCAATGAATGAAATGAAATCGTATCCTTCCTTGGAAGTTGGAAATATGCCACCATATCAATATTATGACATTAAATGCTTATTGAACATGTTTAGGTGCAGAACAGCACCACTGGAGCCAGAGAACAAGGAGAAGAGAGATAAACTCACATCATGTGTGTCCTGCAAGGGGCTCACATGTAGGAGGAGGAACAGATTAATACTCACTGGTTCAGTGCCATCAAATAAGTCCTACCTCGAGAATGCCACCCACCTTTTATGGCAATGCTTTTGATCTGGACTGACTCCACTTTTTAAAACACTGTATACATAGTGTATATTTAACATGGGACTATATCTGGTCAGTTTACCTCTCAGTATATGAGGCTTGCATTAGACCAAATCTAGATTCTTTTAATTTTGATACTTTGATATTCTATATTTTTCATTGCAAAATGCAATGATCCTGGCCATCTGGAGAATAGCTTTGTATTAAGTATTATTTTGAATCAACTTGCAAGGGATTAGTGAGCTATTATTGAATAGAGAATATGTGTCTATGCATCTGTTGATAAACAAGCCCACCAGCCACGACATCCATGTGTAAACACCACCACCCATTATAGCAGGACGTCTGTTTCAGCAAGGATTTGGCATTTCACATGACCTTAAAGAGTTCCTGGAGGCTCTTAGTTTTCAATGACAGCCTGGCTTCATTTGTTAAATAAATAACAATACTTAGCTCTGGTATTGTTATATTCTGTCTTTTGAAACACTTCCTGTAGCCCGACTTTGCCAGTACAAAGCTGGCTTTTTAAGTGATTTGTCTGTGACCAGGCAGTTTTAGAACTTTTACTTCCCTAGACTGTGCTAAAAAGCAATTCAAGAAGACTTAAAATTCTCCTGGGGGCTGATTTTATAGCAACAGTGAAAGCGCACAAACCTAGCACTCGCAGCCAATTTCTTTCTCCAGTGAGGAAACAGCATCCGCCAGGGAGCCTCTGCACAAATGGTTTAACGCCATAATAAAAACCACTAACCATTGGGTATTAACATGCTTTTTATCATGAAGTTTTTATTGAAAATGATATTTGGAAGCTACTAATTTGGCGGTGATTTTTACCCTCCAGTATTTACAGTGGACACAGCTTCCCCTCCACTTGGAGGGCTCTGGAATGCCTTAGCCAGGCTGGAGGAGAGAGATGGACATTCACAGCCACTGCCTTGGTGACTATGAGCTCAGCCATAGGTGGCCTTTGGCTCTTGGATTTTATTCCCCAGGTGAGCTTGACCAAAAAAAGAAACGACTCCCACTCTGGCACCAAACCTCAGCCTTAAACCATGCCATGCACCATTTGGGGAGAAGCTAGTACTCTCTCTCATCAGACTGGTCTTTGGCCTCAGAGGGCAACAGTGTTGATCTTGAAGTAACACATGGGAAAACCTACTCCTCTTTCACAAAGAAGTCAAAACAGACTGCGCATGCACAGAGATGGGAGAGATGCATCCAAAAAAAAAAAAAAAAAAACAGAGAGAGAGAAATGTTTGTGCTTGCATCCTTCATTCCATCTGGCACAGGATTGGAGTAAACTTATTTGGACAAATGTTGGGCTCAAATCATTATACTGCAAACCCTAGAGCCCTCTGGGAGAATACCAGTTGATGTCTGGGTGGACAATGCATAGGAACCATACACACGGCCAAATGTGAGCCCTACACATGCCACCCAGAAAAACCTGGGCCTTTCCCAAAAGGAAGTGAAGACAGACCGCACATGCACGGAAATAGCGTTTGTGCCTCTCTGCCATCTGGAGCAGAAGCCCGCAGGAGTAAATGGTGGGGGAAAGGAAAGGGCTGCTTTTTCCCAGTAGTTACATGAGATCTGGCTATACCCAACCCGTGGAGGGTCAAACCTCTGGCAGATTTTCCTTCAAAATTTGCTTTCAATATCAAGCTCCGGTTGAAAGATCATATTAATATCTGCCATGAGCAGTTTATATGGAAGTTTTTAAATGCTTGTATGTGTAAAGGAAACGTTTGTGTATATGTAAAAATTCTATTATTAGGTTTGCTTCTTTTATAGGACAAATTGCTTGCTCATGAAGACTGATAAGCATTTACTTGAGGGAAAATGCATTGTTGTCATTGGGGTTTGTTTTATTCATTTGTTGGGTGTTTGGTTTGGTCTCTATGAACCAAGCCCTACCAAAAAAACCTAGGTTTCTGGTCCCCATATCCCTCTTCACATTTTACTCTGGAATCTTACCAAGTTCTTACTTAGAACAACCCCAAAAGTGTGACTGGATCTAGATCTTTGGAAATGTTATGTAGGAATGTGCATTCTTAGTAAGCATCCACCCCTGGCCCAGCATGCCCAGGTGACTACAATATACACTATAGTTTATGAACTCCTGCCTCACAGATTGCATGGAACGTGGCTGGTTCTGCAGCACAGTTTAGCTAAGGTAAATGTCTCCACTTTCCAGGTTCTCCTTTATTCTTTCCAATATGTCCTCAGAGTTAACCACAGCAAGCAAAGGTGTGCTTTCCCATTCACATTAGTGCCCATCTGTGGAGTGAACAAACTACACTGAAGCCAAAGAAACTTAAATGGAATTTCCACCAGATAAAGCAAACTACAGAATGCTTCAGCTTGCTCAGTATGCATTCTTGGAGACTCCTAGCTCCTCCAAAAATAATAAGTGACTGAGACATGACAAAACTCAGGAGTTTCCAGAGCCATTTTTTTGGTGTTTTGTTTTGTTTGTTTGTTTTAGTAGAAGAGACAAAGACTCCTCCCACCTTAGCAGTTAATTCAGCACATTACTTGGTCATCTGTCCTAATGAAAGCACTGCTACTGCCATGCTTTGCTTGACTGATTGGAGGTTGTGAACCCAGTAGTGTGACTATAGTTCACAACAATTTATTGCACATTCTAGAAAGAACTAGAAAAGAGGAGTTTGAAGCTTCCCGACATAAATAAGTGACAAATGTCTAAGGACAGGGGAATGTTAATGACCTTAATTTGATCATTATCCATTGTGTACATGTATCAAATGATCACACCATAAATATGTGCAATTATTATATTTCAGTGAACAAGAAGACTGGCATGACCCCTGTGCCAGGACACATGGTGATTTGCTGTGTCTCTGTTTTGTAGAGTTTCAGTTCTGTGTTTCTTTCCCTTCTGTCCACGCACACACACACACACACACACACACACACAAATAAATAAAAGAAGCTATGTGTGGTTGTTGTAAAATTCACTGTGCTTCAAACAACCTAAGAAGTAGGAGGGTGTATGGCCAAGGGTGGTGTGGCCAAGGTAGCCAGCCCATTATTCTCTGGAGCTGGGTAGTTTCCATGTTAATCTGAGCAAACAAGACTCATCTATTCAACATGTAGAATACAACAATGAATATTCAATCCCAGTTCTGATTTTTGGCAGAACCCGGCAAAACAGGAAAAAATTCTTTTCTTCTCCTTTCCCCTGGGGTTTTGCGAATCTCCCTTGAAAGGGGTTTGAAGAGCCTCTGCAGGAAGGCCAGCCCTAGCTTCCAGAAACTGCTTTGGTCTCTTTATGTATATTAGAACAATTAACATCTAGTTTCGCCATACAAAGGACTTTCTCTCCTTTTATGTTTTAGTTCTTAAAATTCCCAGAATGGTGTACAGTAAAACTGTTCACTTGAGAAATTAAGTACCGTATGTGATAAGACAGTTGGATGAAAATTTTAAGCTGTCATTAAAAATGATTATAATTAGGACAAACTACAAGAAAATGCTTTAAAATTGAGACCCGAGTGAATTAAAAATTAAGGGGTGTATTATGTATTATCATGTTGAAGGGCTGGGTTTTACTCCTCTAACACCCATTAATGCTACTATGGATTGCCTGCATAAATCCCCAGTACTGAGATAGGAAGGCCCCCTTTCATTCGTTTTGGAGGAGCTACCCACAAATTTGCAGCATGCTAACATGATAGCAAGTACTGTGCTCAAAGGCAAGGGCAAGAAGCAAAGATAAACAATTTACCGTTTCCTCTGCTCTGAGAGTTTCTCCCAAGAAGTCTGAGCTACCCTGAGAGGACAATAAAATACTCCATATCGGGCTGAGTTTTCTCTCATCCTGAAGAATATTCCAGAACCATCTAGGGTGAAACTAGAACTATGTCCATTAAATCATATTTATCCCCTGGGGTGAGGCAGGGGGGATGAAAGTATACAACTTATTCATCTGGGGAACTTAGGATAATAAACTCTTAGTTAATTTTTTTTTTTTTTGGTACCGGGGATCGAACTCGGAACCTCACACTTTCCAGGCAGGCACCGGCACCACTGAGCTAAATCCCTGGCCCCTAGGATAATAAACTCTTTGCCATGCCTGAGTATCTAAATGGCATGTGGGCCAAGTTCATCTTATTATTAACTGGTCTCAAAGAAAGTACAGGTAGGCCATGATGTTCCTTCTCAAATCACAAACTAGATCTGCCTGCTTCCATCTCCCCTGGATTTCTACAAGTTATCCTCCTCCCTCTGATCTCATTCTGTGTGCTGGAACCCACTATCCCCATTTGTACCTCTCAGCTGTCCCAGGGACTGGAATAATTATGAGAAAACTGAGTTCCAAAGCTGCTTCTTTCATATTCTAATGTCAACTCTCACAAGAACATCCTAGCTTTTTGGACCCTTTCCTCATCTTGTAATAAGGAATATGAAAGTCATGTAAAAGGAGTAGAGAGAAATATTTCCCCTTGCCACAGTACCTGGAAGGAGACTAAGCAAGTTTGAGCACCAAGGGCATGCCCACAAATGTGCCAGGAGAGCTGGCCTCTCGTTTAGTAGGTGCTCAATAAATTTTGTTGATTGACTCCATAAGATAGAAACTCTTAGAATTAGGCCTTTGGTCCTTACAGAATTGATATTGACAATTTTGACTATTCAAGAGATAAACCAAGGTATCGTAATATTTGTCACTTGTCACTGGGTAGAGGTGCTGTGATGGGCAGAGTCTTCAGGTGGCCCCCATCATTCCCACACCCCAATATTCACCCCTTTGTACATTCCTCCCCCATTCAGCATGGTCAGGTATGTGCCTTGCCTCTAGCCAAGGTGACGGGTTAGCAAAGGTGCCAGTTTGTGTGTTTCGGGTCATGGCTGCGTAAGATTATAGTGTGATATTACTGTAATGCCTTTCTACTTTTGCTGACTGTAAGAAGCACACTGCATTAAAGTAAATGTCCCACACATCAAGAAACATATGGCTGCCTTCAGGAGTTGAGGGTAGCCACAGCAGACAGCCAGCAAAAGAAAAGAAAGGTTTACAGTTCTCCTACTGCAAGGAATAGAAGCCACCAGCAATTTCCTGAGCAAGAAAACAGGCCCTTCCCTAGCCCAGCCTCCAGATGAGATGCAGCCCTGTCTGACACCTTGATGGTACCCCTGTGAGACTCTCTGCAGGTGCCCAACTTCGCTGTGATCAGGTCACCTCACAGAGACCTGAAAGTGAAGTTCCAAGTTCCTGGTGATTTGTTACACACAAGAGATGAATAATCCAGTTGTGAATTTGAATTTTGTGTATGGCAAGGGTAGAATGTAAGAGTACATCACTTGATTAATGGATGAATGTCTTAATATCACTCTATTTTCCCTCTATTCTTTGTCTTATGCAAATACATTTTTTACTATAAATGCAAGGAAGTCCTGTAAGTTTTTTTCAGTTGGTATTTGACTGCTATTTTCAACTGAAAGTGTATGTTCTATGAACTGAAGACATATTCTTCCCAAATGTTGAGCATCTACCACATAAGCTCATAAGATGAATGAGACCTTTTAACAAAAAGTCTCCTCAGCCCTGAATCCTGAGTGACCTTAATCACTTCACCTGGAGGGGAGATTATTTTAATATTATTATTATCATTATTTGTGTGTGTGTGTGTGTGTGTGTGTGTGTAGGGCTGGGGATTGAACCCAGAGCCTTGCACATGCCAAAAAAGCACTCTACCACTGAGCTACATCCACAGTCCAAAACTTCATTTTTAACTTTCTTAAACAAAATAACCTGTAGTTGTGCTACCCAGGAAGACACAATGAGACAGACTGTAAGCAAGCTTAGGGTTCAATGATTAGGGGACTTTGCATGGGTTCTCTGGGTTCCAACCAAAGCCATTGTCAGTGATCACGAATGAATATATTTACATTCCTGAAGGAAAACATTTCAGGGAGTTGCTTAGTTTTAGTTGCTTGGTGGGTTGGTTTTTAGGTTTGGGGAGGTTTTTGGTTTTTGTTTGTTTGTTTTGGTTTGAATTTGAGTTTTTGAAGGAAGACTTTTCTATTTGGTTGGTTGGTCTTTGGTTTCTTTTTATTTAACTTATGTATTCCTTAGATGAGGCCTCACTGTGTTATTGAAGCTGACCTGAAACTCCTAGGCTCAAATGATCTTTCTGCCTCAGCTTCCTAATTTGCTGGAATTAAGGAACACACTGCATCACACCCAGCCTTTTAAAACCTCTCAGGGTCTATCAAAGATCTAGTGAATATCAGCTTTGTATATGAAAGTATACTCCCCTGTTGCTTTTCTCTCCACTTCCTCCTTCCCTGGCATTATAAAATCCATTTCATTATCTCAGTGGAGTTTACATTTTGGTGGGGTTTTGTAAAACCACAGCCATTTCTCCTATGACTCATAAGCTGACTTCCACTGGATGTGACACATTCTTCAGCAAATCTGTGTGATGCGACTCCGTTATCACAAGTTACTCTGCAGTTCTCCACTGTGAAAGATTGATTGTCGGTGCTGGCCCTCCATCTATCTCTTCCTGGAAACATTACCTTCCTTTCCATATGGAATTTCAGGTCATAATCGTCTTGGAAGCCACTTATTGAATCTTTCCTGTGTGCCAGACATAGTGCAGTGCTTCAGACACATCGGGTTCATCCACATCCATTCTGTGAGGCCAGGACTTTTCTTCTTATTTACCAGCAGGGGAAACTGAGGCTCAGAGTCTGTGTTCACATTAGCTCCCACGTGAGACTAGTGTAAATTACATGTGCTAATTTGAAGCCATGATTGGATCCAGGAGGAAAATGTCAGTTTTTGTATAATTTAAACAGAATGAAAACTTTCTAAGCCTATTTCAATATGAGAATTATCCTAACATAATTTGGCATATAAAGTAATAAAGCCTTACTTATCCTGAAAGGTTTTCCCTGTGGCAACATAAAGAAATGAGACACTGGTATAGACATTCATTGCACAGTTGTAGACCTCGAGTCTGGTCTGAGTTCACCTCTTGGTCTACCTTGTGGCCCCAGATGAGGCATCTCGCCTGTCTTAGCCAGAGTTCACTCATCTGTGGAAGGAAGGTAACAGACTGAAGTTATAACTTTCTTTATGGTTACTGTTGAAACTGTTATATTCTGACAATGAAAGTACATATAGAGACACAAATGCACACACACATTTTGTTGTTGTTTTGTTCTTAAAGTACTAAAAGGCAAGTTAGCTTCATCTCTCTTTCATCACTCACTACTGGGGAGCAGTAAAGTTATTGTCATGGATCTCAATGCTTGGGTCACCACAATTCTGCCCATGTTATGCTGACTGGGCACATGGGGAGTGTCTACCCACTTCCCACCCACACCAAACTGGCTAGTCTTCAAGATGAAAGCAGACTGATTAGCAAAGAACCACTATTCTAGGCCTTAAAATGAAATTCCCAGGAGTTGCCAGACAGAAAGTGATCCAATGCCAAAACATCCAGGTGGAAAAGAAAAATTAATAAATTATAGGGATATTTTATATATACAATTCCAAATATGGCTGCATGGAGTTTGGAAACATCTGGGTGATGAATTGGAATTTCACTTTTGCTTCAGCTCTTTGGCATAACGTAAACACAGCCTGCAAGTCCCTAGAGATAAATGGGAGAAGTTGAAAACTGCAAAAGGTAGATAAAGGATCAGATTTTAAAGCTATGGCCCATGCTGCTTGCCAAGAGGAAAAAAATGCTAAAAATTCAAAGCAGTCCAAAGTTTTTTCTCTCAGAGTTAAAGATACAGTGTCCCAGGTAGCTACAAATAGAAGCTATTTTGCATGTTCTTTTAACCTTTAGATGTATCTTTGGGAAAAAACATATTTTTTTCAATATTAATTTATATTTGTTTTAAAGGCCTAGTTGCATGCTGTTGGTTATAGTTTCTCCTACTGATTCTACATATGAACTAAGATTTGGGGCGCTGAAGAAGTATTTTCTGAAAATAGTCTTCAAAAGTCCTATCCCTTTAAAAGACCCAGATAAAGATATACAGTGTATAATACAGGCAATTACAGTATGAATTTTAAAGCCTTTCACTTGCAATTACTTGCAATAACTTAGTTTCTTTCCCAGCCTATAATAAATCATGTATATGTAAATGCTACAAAATTTAAATACGAGTAGAGTTTTAGTACATTAGTATATCACTAGGAATCAGTATTTTTGTTACATATAGTACTGTTTAACATATGTAAAGTGAAAAATCTCATTGATTTGGGTTAGCTAATTCAGAGTTTGTAGAACTGGCTTGAAGTTCACTCTTCATTAGTGAAGTCATTCTTCATAGAAAGCTCAAATTAAAGGTGTAAATAAGAAGGCAAATGGGAATGTACAAAGTACTTAAGAGTAACTTTAAAGTACTTTAAAAGTACCATTTGCATATGAAATTGTTATGCTAATTATAAGTAATTCTTATTAAAGTAGGTCTCCTAAAATGATCTTCTAGGCAGGTTCCCTTAGTGAATTTGAGTTAAAGAATGTGGTAGAAAATAATAAAGTGGAGTTTGTTTTAAATACTATATTCTCTAATTCAGAATTTCCATTAATTGTAGATTACTTTCTTGCTAATTGATCCAAATTGTTGACATTTTGCCAGCAATTTCTGTCCAGTTCAAAACACTCTTTAAAAAAAAAATAGGATTAATCATAGTTTTCTAACAAAATTTTGTATTTTCAAGCATCAGATTGGTGATGCTTTTATGATGTTAAATTCTATACTTCCCAGTGGTTAGGACTAACATTTAGGTACAAATTCCTGAAAAAAGAAATCAATAAAAAAATCCAAAAACTTTCTGAGATAGGTGGTTCAAATTAGAATTTATTGCCTCCTTAACTAAAGGGATTTTAGCATCTGAGTTTGTCAGTAAGAGTCCAGTGAGAAGGTGGGAGGCAGAGAAGGTCAAATACTAGTCTTATGGTGAGGTACCCTTAAGAAAGGTATAGTGAAAGGTATAGGCAGCCACACACTGTTTGGTCACTAGGTATTTGTGTTTAACTCCCTGTCAATACAATGTTGAAGCAGCTATTTGGAAAATAGAGACAATGTTGAACTTGATCATAGTCTGAGTTCTCTAAAGCAGAGATGATGGCTAATATCTCTCTCTCTCTCTCTCTCTCTCTCTCTCTCTCTCTCTCTCTCTGTCTGTCTGTCTTTCTGAGAAAAGGCTAACTACAAAGGACCACCCTACTATGGACTATCCTTGATGACTGGGCTGAGATCTGTCTTTCTCATTCTTCTTGACTTCTGGAAGATGCTCTGTTGTTTGTCTCTATAAAACTTTAAGCTCTCTTCCTATTATTTGGGAATATATTCACGAGTAACTATTCTACCTAAGAACAATCCTATGAATAAGATTAGTCCTATGCATTTCACCTGCCCTGTTTTTTGCTTATTTCTGGGAGCATTTTGTGCTCTCCTCCTGCTTGGTAATCTAGGAACCCAAGAGTGAGTCCAACTCCTGGCCCTGAGCTTTGGACTCTTGTTCCTTGGTAGTAAAATACAGATGTGATTTATTCATTTTGAGTCCTCACTTGATTTCAGACACTGATTTTGGTTTTATGGTCTGATCATATAGTGATTTCTCTAAATGAATTAATGGCTTATAAAAATCTTGTTTCTATTGGAACCTATCTGAAAATTGGATTAGATCTTTTTGTCTTGCTCGAAATGTCAATCCTTACCAAATTTTCAGTTCTCACAGATTTTTCCCCCAAGTACCTGGCTATAATCCTCTAAACTAATGTTTCCGATTTGCCTCCCTCCTGCCATACTTGGCAACACCATAAACTAAAACTGACTACCAGATCCCTATCAGACTCTAAGGTGCAGCCGGCCCATGTCTCCAAAATCTGCAGTCCAAGAACTAAACCTCAAAGGACTAGAACTTCCCTTGCCCAAGCCAATGTCTGAACCACTAAGAAAGTCCAGTCATGTATGCATTTAGATGAAAGGTAACTAAGAATGTGGACCATATCACCCAGAACATCAACACCGCAGCTCAACAGCATGAAGAAATTATAACTGGAGGATGTGGTGACATATGTCTATATTCCTAGGTCTTTGGGAGGCTGAGGTGAGAGGATCCCTTGAGGCCAGGGGTTTCAGGCCAGCCTGGGCAACAGTGAGACCTTGTCTCAAACTAAAAATAAAATGAAATGTGAAATGGAAAAAGAAAAGAAATCATAATTACATAATCAGAAGATTTTTTTTTTTTCCTCCACAGAGTTTTTGGAATCACCTAACTGACTCTTAGGTTCAGTTCCTGAATATTTACTGGAATACAACTTTTTATATGAATATTTGCCATTTTTTGTTTTAGACATTGTTTTAATATGCCTGATCACCAGGGCCCTAAATCAACTGACCTTTGCTACCACATTGCAACAGATGGTATAACTGATTTTAGAGGAAGAATTCTCAAGAGATGACTTCTTAAACCTTGCTTTGTCCCATGTGGGAGGTTTTTAATCACCTCTGAGTTTACCAGCAGCAAATTATATACTAAACAAAAGGAGGGGACTGACAGTACTGAATTCTGCCTGTTCAGTGCTCTTAGAAAGCAGCAGTGGTTGAGAAATCCTCCCTGCCCTTTGTGTTCTGAGAAGAAACTAACCGCTAAGGGCCATTCTCCTCCCACAAAGTCTGAACTAAGAGACCTTCCTCAGTGACTCAGAGAGGACCATCTTCCTGCCCTTCGTGGTTCCCCTAAGACTTTGGATGGCTCCCTTGATTATCTGTCCTACAAAACCCCAGGCCCTTTCCTTGTCTCTGAGATGCTCCTCACTCATGACTCCCTCCTTAGTGAGATAGGCTAAATAAAATGATATCCTTAATTATTCTATATAGATTGTCTTTCACAGTAGAAATTTTCATCAAAATGTATATAAGACCACATACATCCCAGAGGCTACAGCACAGGAGGAAGTATTCAAAATAAGATGAATACTCATGATTCTATAAATTGTGTTGGTAGTTGCTCAGGACACTGGGTCATTCGCCATATAGTCCAAACTAATGTAAATAATTGCTAGGTCTCTCAGCTGGGACTATGTAGACACCTCCTCAGATATTCTGGCCCTCATTCATTTTATCTTTTCTTACAAAACCCAATTATCCAAAACCAGAGAAAAAAATGAGACAGGAAAATTTCCTGACTGCCTGGCTATTTATTTTTTATAGATGAAATTGAGTCACTTGTCAAACTTAAAAAAATAGTGATTCACTTTCTGCTGTTTATCACTAAGGAGATGTCAATCTAAATCTGCTGTGTAGGTCAGTGCCTGGTGTTTTAACATCACAACCATTCCCTACTACTTCTGCCTTCTGTATTTCATGAACAGTGATAGTGAAAAAAGAAATGATAGGAAGATAAAAGAATAGTACAGAAAATGTAAAATATGTAAATTGGAAAAATAATTTCCCTCCATAATTGAAGATAAGATCACAAAGGAAAACATCTCTGCAATCTATTTTATCTTCAAATTAAAAGTATAAAAAAGAGACCTACCTTTTGACTAGTAATAGAAAGTCTAAGTTGCTTATGTTGCCTGTGTCATTCAAATCCTGTTTTCAAAAAAAAAAGTATCAAGAACACTCCATCTTAAGAGGATGAGCTGTTAATGCCATAGCTTTTAATAACTGACAACTCTACATTTAAATCCCAGGCTGTACATAAACTGTCATCATCCAAATTTGCCCAGACAAACAGAACTGGAGAAAACAAAAATAACATGAAGAAAAAAATGCGCTGTTAACAGCTGTGTAAATAACAGCAGCAATGTGCACTAATAAAAGGAAACCAGCAATTTCAATAAGAACCAAAGGAGAAGTTCAAGTTGCTGCACATTGAGTTAAAAGGGTCAGCTGCTGTTTATTTCCTCCCAAAACTTAGTTCTTCTGTCAAAGCATTCTAGAGGAACACTTTTCAAAGCAAGTTCTTAGGTTATTAAGGAAAGTAAGCATTGATTGAAAATGTCGACAGAAAGGCAAAACGGCAAGGAATTATACTCTTTACCCTAATCATTTGCCGTCACATTTATATTTGAGTAGAATTTCAAATCTGCTCCAGGTCCAAACTTGAGGGCAGAAATTTTTTCACATGTAGTCCCTGCTCTGTCTCAGTCAAAGCTGCTTTGGCTGGGGCCGAGGATTTAGCTCAGTGGTTCCCCCGCCTGCCCCTCAAGTGCAAGGTCCTGAGTTCGATCCCTGGTACCATAAAAAAAAAAAAAAGCTACTTTGGCTGGATTGAAACCTGAATGAACTGAATATGGCTGGAGATGTGAGTCCTACAAAATCCCGGGGCCCAGTTTTGCAAGCAGAAGAAACAAATCCAGAGCTAGAGAAGTGAGAAGTGCCCAATAAAAATACCTTGTGATCTTAAATTTTTATATATGTACTTTTTAGATTTTTCTCATTTCTACTTTCCAAAAAAGCAAAAAAAGAACAGATGAAATTAATTTACATATTTCATTTACCCTTACATACATAGTGTTATTTTCAACATATAATCAATTTAAAAGTCATTTGTGAGATGTTTTGCATTTTTATATTGAATCTTCAAAATCTAGTGTGTTCTGCATCCTTAAAGAAAGTCTCCATTTGAATGCTAAAGTTTTTAACATTCTATGTAAAATCTAATCCTACTAAATAATAAAGTTGTATTTAATGGAAAAATATTTCATACTGTATCAGTTTTTAAATTAAGGTGTAAATTAATTAAGATTAAATTGAATTTAAAAATTCAGCTCCTCTGTGACACTAGCCATATTCAATGTGCTTAGGACTACATTTGGCTCATGAGGGCTGTGTGGGACAGCACAAGACTCAAGGCCAAGGAAGGAGGAAAAAAAACGGACTCAAGAAGTGAGAAGGAAACCAGCAATGTACACTTTGGCGGGGTTTCGAATTTGGATTTTATTCTTTGTGCAATAAACAGCCATTGCAAGATATATCCCTTTCTTATTTTATTACTTTATTTTATCAGTACATGTGTGTAGTACATAATGTTTGAATTCTTTGTGTGGAGTTCTCCTTTTCCTCCCCTCCCTTCCTCTCCCCTCATCCCTTGACCCCCTTCCTTTTTTTTTTTTCCGTACATCTTTCCAGTATATAATGTTTACAATCCTTATATGGAAGCACTTAATCTGCTGGAAGACAAAACAGGTAAAACTCTTGAAGTCATAGGCAAAGGCAAGGACTTCCTGAACAGCACACCAGTTGCACAAGAAATATTTTTGAGAATCAGCAAATGGGATCACATTAAATTGAAAAGCTTCTGCATAGCAAAAGAAACAACCAACAGAGTGAAAAGACAACCTACAGAATGGGGAAAAGATTTTGCCAGTGATTCCTCAGGCAGAAGGCTTTTATCTAGAATATATAAATAATTCCAAAAACTTAGACCCCCCCCCAAGTAAAAGACCTAATCAAGAAGTGCAAATGCCCAAATGACCAATAAATACATAAAGAAATGCTCAACATCTCTGGCCATTACAGAAATGCAAATTAAAACAATAACTAGATTCCATCTTACCCCAGAAAGAATGGCCACCACCAAGAAATCAAATAACAAATTCTGGAAAGGCTATGGGGAAAAAGAAACCCTTGTACACTGTCAGTGAGAGTGTAAACTAGTACAACCATTATGGAAATCGGTACGGAGAGTCCTCAAAAGACTAAAACTAGAAATTCCATTTGAGCCAGCTATTCCCCTTCTAGGTATCCTCCCAAAAGAGTTAAGGACATCATATTACAAAGTATATCCCTTTCTTATTTCTGATGTAACTAATTACTTTAAGCAATACACATCTATCATCTTACAGCTCTGGTGGTCAGAAATCTGAAATGAAACTTAACAGGCTAAAGTCAAGACATCAATAAGGCTGGTTCCTTCTGGAAGTTCCCAGGGAGAACTCATTCCTGTTTCTTCCAGTTTGTAGAGGTTGGTGGCATTCTCTGGTTCCTGGTCACATCACTTCAGCTCTGCTTCCATGTCCTCATGTCTTTTTCTGTGCATCTGGCACTTCTGCCTCCTTCTTATAATGACTCTCAGATTGCATTGGGTCCACTCAACTAGTCCAGAATAATATCCTTGTCTCAAGATCCTTAACTTTATAAGGAAGTTCAGACTTTGCCTGTAAGGATCGATATTTGAGTCCACCAAAGTAAAGCAGCAATAGATTAGCAGGAGAAAGTCACACAACTAACACACAATGTTCATCGGACCCATGCAAGATAGAAATTCAAAGGCTGAGTGAGGCTTAAATGCCTTCTCCTTAGGAAAGAGGGAAATGCGTAGGGGAAGATGCAGGTGATTTTAGAGGGGTGGTAAGTGATTTTTAGGAGGAATGGATGGGTGCAAGAATGGACAATAGCCTCAGACATAGGTCTTCTGGGCTTGGGAGAGGCAAGAATGCTTTGTGAGAGGTAAGGGTTAGCATTGCCCTATGAGGGAAAAATGTGTCATTGTACAGGTAAAGTCTCTAGGGTGTCCTCTTCAGAGAACAGATGTCCATTTAGTGAAAATAGGTGAGACTTTTTAGTCTTCTTTGCTAGGAATTAACCTTCCCTTGTTAAAGAGATTTTAGGGAAGGAATCCAAGACAATTGCTATCAGATGAGGAAACTTCAGAGTCAGCTCCTCCTATTTATGTGGGGGCTGAGGGCCAGGTTAGAGCTTCTGTGACTCTGAGGCAGCTCCTAAGAACTCCCATTTTCCTTCGCTTTGAAGTGCTCAGCATATCAGCACATCACACTTCAGGATGTCATTTTCTGAGCCCCAACAACCTCATCTGCTATATCTTTCTTGCTGTGTAAAGTAACAGCTTGGAAATAAGTATGTGGCCATTATAGGGAAGGAGAAAATATATTTTTCCTTCCACTGTCTAGGTTCTTGCTGAGTCTCTGAAACAAAAGATAGATAAAGCAGAGAATTTATGTATTTACTTATAGTTTGTGTGAGACATAGGGGTCTACATAAGGTGATGAAGCTAAAGAACTAGGTAAGCCTGAGTGTTTAATGCCAGACTCACTGAAGAGTGGAGAGTCATGGAATGTGAGAGGACCAAAAGGGGAGTGAGTGCAGCAGAGTAGTAAACTGTGGGACTTAGTGTGGCCCATTCAGCAGATTCTTCTTGGTGTTCCTCCATCTTCAGTCAGAAGGACGCTGCTTTCCTCCGAGTATAGGGGAGACATCGCTCATCTGAGGGTCTATGACCTGCTTCAGAGGAAGTTTAGAGAGTTATTCCTGCACCTGCTGTTTTTCAAATGCCTTCACCTTAAAACATTTAATCTGCCATATTTTGGAGTAACATGTTGTGACCCCCATCAACATATTTAGGAACACATTACTCAGTGCATTACACAGGGTTTAAGCACAAAGAAGGAACATAATTTCACATGTGCTTCTCAGAAATCATAGTGCCTATTAGGTACAGAATGGCTTTCCTATAAAGAAATGAGGAAATAGGCTCACAGGCTGCTTTGCAAACCTTTAGGTGAGGGTGAGTGATGAATGCATCTTAGAGAAGTGCTAGTTCCATCTGTCCAGCCCCTCCCTGTTCTTTCTTTGAGAAACTACACATCATCACATTGGTTTTGAACTTCAAATTGCTGCCCGACCTATGGCTCCCTGACCCAAGGCCAGCCCAGTCATCATAGCTCATTCACCTGGCTAAGGTGGTTGGTCCAGGAGTGAGCATGTGCCTCAAAATGAATATTCATCTTGAATTGTTCCTTATGGCTCATAGAGCTTACAGCAAGCAAATCACAGATGCAAGAAACTGTCTTTTCTGCCATGTGAAGAAAACTCTGGAGGGGAAGAGAATAAAGCTAATGTATATAATAGGATGGACCCTGGGAAAAAGACAGAATCCTGACAATATAATGTCTGTACCTCAGTTAAGGTCTATCTGAAGGGTCACTCTTGGGCTCTATTGTTACATGAAACACATATGTTTCTTTCTTTTTCTTTTTTTATTCTTTCTTATGTAAATTTGAGTCATGTTTCTATCACTTGCAACCAAAAAGATCCTCACTAATACTGGTCTCAAAAGGGATGAGAACTAAAACTAGACAGTCTCTGAGACTCTATGATTCTCCTTCTTGATTCTCTATATTTGGATTCCTTCTCCTCCTACCCTGAAAAATGGCTCACTTAGCTCTTTTATCATATGATAAAAAGGATCTTCTCATTGCATCTCCCTCCTGAAAACATCAAGCAGAGACCACCATGGATGAACTCCAAAGAGAAATAAATCCTCAGGACAGAGGATATGTCCAGCCTGATTTGAGTCTGATGACTGTGCAGGCTTTGAAAGCCCTGTCCCTGGGACAGAGGGACAGCTTATTTCAGAGCAGGAAGTATGTGACCAAGATGCATTGCCAGTAGTCAATCATCATGTACTAACTCCTCTCTCTAACTCTTCTTCTGGAATACTTCCCCCAAAAACAGTCTATCTATGTGAGCAAGAGTGGACATCCAAAAACACTTTCCTTCAATTATTCCAGGCCTGGGTGGAGTTGAAGGTTGCTCTTTCCTCATTTAACTCTGTTTTTCAAACAATTTCTGGGTTCAAGCTATGAGCCAACATGGTTCCAGTTCACTAGCTTAGTTTGTAAATGACAATTCATATATTGTTTCACAAGGCCTCAGGTTATTTTCAGCCACTTCCTAGATTTTCAATGCCAGGGGCAGGAATGTTCAGGAAGAGAAGGAGGTGCTTAGCTGCTTATCAGACTGATAATGAAGGTCAGGAATCTTGGAGCTCCCTAAAGTAGTACCAGACAAGATGATTTGTGATCCAACTCAACCATGTGACAGGTTATCTTCAGCTGTATTCTGTACTAGAGAGAACTGCTCAAGAATCTTTTTTGTTTTGTTTTGTTTTATTTTGGTACTGGGGATCGAACTCGGGCCCTTGAGCTTGCAAAGCATGCACGGAACCACTTAGCTAAATCCCTGGCCTAGAATCTTTATTTTTTTATTTTTTATTTTTTTTGGTACCGGGGATTGAATCCAAGTCCTCAGCTTGTGAGGCAGGCAGTGGAACCACTGAGCTAAATCCCCGGCCCTAATCTTTATTTTTTTAAATCCACCCAGTTCAGAGAGAGGTGATGATGGTTGACAATCCATCATTTATACTAATTTTTACGATGTTTGAATATAAAGTAACTGGTTATGGCTTAAATCTGCTGAAATGTCTCCCAAAGACTTGTGTATTGAGGGTTTGATCCCAAATACAGTAACATTCAGAAGTAGGACCTACAGAGAATTGGATTTTGAGTACACTGATCTCCTCAATGAATTGACCTATTGAGGTCATAGCTCAATGGAGTTATTAGAAAGTGGGGCCTAATTGGATGAGGTGGGTCACTGGGGTCATGCATTTGAAAGGCAAAACTTGTCCCCAGCCCCTTCCTCTTTGCCTCTTTCCTTTTCACTCTACTTCCTGGCTGTCATGAGGTAAAGAGATTTCTTGCATCATGCATTTCCACCATGATGTTTCTGTTTTGGAGCCAGGCGGCCATGGACTAGACCTCTGAAACCGCGAAACAAAATAAACCTCTCCTCCTTTAAATTGCAGGTCCCCTATATTCTTTTCTGAGCAACAAAAAGATGACTAATACACAACCATTGTTTATTCATTTATCTATCCAAAGATTATTTATTGATTTTTTTCCTATAGCCCAAGCAGTAGGCACAGGAACATGCAGAACGAAAAAAGAGAAAAGAATCTCCACTCTCATGTAGTTTTTGTTCTAATGGGAAGAAACAAATAACACATAAAGAAAACATAGATTGTGTTGTATCCCAGTAAGGGCATTTGTGAACAATACCGCAGAGACTTTATAACCTCTGTCAATCCACCTGGGGAAGAAAATAACAGAGTATGAAGGTAGGTTTTTCTGTTTGTTTGTTTGTTTGTTTGTTTGTTGGTACTGGAGATCGAACTTGGGCCCTTGAGCTTTTGAGGTGGGAGGTGGAACCACTGAGCTAAATCCCTGGCCCTGTGCAGGTAGTTTAGAGATGGTACTCACAAAACAGCTGTGTTTGTGTCTGAGCACTGAATTCCAGGAAGATTATAGTGGAAATGTTTGGTCAGTGGTATCTAATCATTTATCACTAATTTGTTGCTAACCATGAAGATACTGATGTTTATGAATAGTGTAAATCAAGCAAGTAAAACCTCTGGATCTCCATGGAACTGCAGCATGCTGAGAGGGCTTCTCACTCTGCCCAGGAGGAGCAATGTCAAGGAAAGAGCATGTAACTGGGGTAGAGGTTGGATCTCTCCATCCATCCTGTGTTGCTATAACAGAATACATGTGACTGGGTAATTTATAAAGAAAAGAAATTTATTCTCAAACAGTTCTGGACACTAGGCAAGCCGAGATCAAGGTGCTGGCAGCCTAGGGCTGGCTTCTCTGCTTGTAGGGTGGAGCCATGAACGAAACACTTCCCATTAGGCCCAACTTCCCAACACCTTACATTGGGGGTTGAGTTTCCAACACATGAATTTTAGGGGTCACATTCAAATGATAGCAGGAGGAATATATCACGGCTATTTTCTTGGTTCTTTGACAGTTGCCTGGAGGAAAAGGACCCTCTATCAGTGCATACATTCATTTCTGACATATGATATTGAGTTCTTATAAATAACAAAATATAGGTCTTATAGTTTTCAAATTTGAGAAAACATGAAAATATTAATTTGTTACTCCTTTAGCCATGAAATTGAGAATCAAAGTAAGCTGAATTAAAATGTCAGTGGCTGGAGTGTAGCTCAGTGTTAGAGCACTTGCCTAGTATGTGTGAGGCCCAGCATTCAATCCCCAGTATCACAAAAAAGTAATGTCCTTCAATGATTGCACATTTATACAGATATTATCTCTCTCTCTCTCTCTCTCTCTCTCTCTCTCTCTCTCTCTCTCTCTCTCTCTCTCATTCAACCAGTGTGTTTGATGTTATCTTTTCCATTAAGTTGAATAAGGAGAAGAGTTAAAAAAGAGTGTAAATTAAATATTTTTTCATGGAATGTAATCCAACATGTGAATAAATATGCTTTTCAACACCATCACAGCAGGATACCAGGGTCTGTGAATATTTTTTCAGGCTCCAGACCCACATTAGGCAAAAGCAGCCCTAGGCTATCAATAAACACATGGATGTAGCTGTGTTGCAATAAAGGTTTATTTACAAAAAACAGGTGCAGGCTTTTGGACTATAGTTTGTCTACCTCTGTTCTAAATCACTCATCACCTCTCTCTATCTTTGTTTTTCATCCTGGTTGACACTATCCCTGCCTTTTGCCCAGTCTATTGCAATAGGGCTCTAACAGTTCTAGCCACCTTCATTCTAGTATTCACCCAAGATTGCCTGTGCATAACACACAGGTAGTTGTTTTCAGAAACATATCACACACACACACACACACACACACACACAGACTCACATGTTTAAAAGCCTGCCTTGCCTTCTCTTGCTCTGATCATTATCAGATTGCAAAATCCCTGCTGGTTGTGGCCCTGCTAGTGCCTGTTGCTCTTCCCAAGCAGCCCCCACCTGACTCAGTGCTATGGAATCTACTCCTGGGCCCTCAAGCTCCCTGCACTTCTTCCTGAGTCATGCCCCAAGGCTTTTGGCCACCACTTCCTCTCTGGCAAGAAGTAACCCTATTAGGTCACAATGTCACGTGCCAGGAACTGTATCTGTTTCTTTCCCAGCATTCACCTACTGCTTCACACATAGTAGGTTATGCTAAAAGCAATAGGACACAGAGGCTTTAGAAAAAACGAAGAGAAAAAATCTACCACCATCCATCTATTACTGTTCTTACTAAACCTTTCTTTCCAATGCTGCAGGGAAAAGAAGGGCAAAAGCAAAAGAAACGAAAGAAGCTAATATTGCCAATATTTGGCTTTAAAGCTTACAAAGGACCAGACTCTGATGATTTAAATTAATATATAAGGACAATTCCTTTGAATACTTTTCTCACTAATTACTAATTTTAGAAACTAATTCTATTTGAACACAACAAAGTCTATAGTGTTCCAGCAGCATTGCTCCTGATATAATAGCCCAGGATAAGAAGAAAGAGAGGAAGGGCCATTTGAAGGATGAGTAGAATAAATGGGTTTTGAAGGATGAATAGGATCTCTAGAGAGAGTGATGTCAGTACCAATCCTCCCTACTGTGGTAGGCTTTATATCCACATTTGCGTCTATGGATCTCAGTCTTAGCACATACTAACTCCACTCTCCTGCTGCCAGTCCTTGACCCCACTGGCACTTCTTCCTCTTTTGGATCTCATTTCAAAGATCCTTCCTCTCCACCTCATGGAAAGCAGCATCTTCTAGTGTGACTATCTGTGCCCAGCTCTCTCACTAGCCTGTCATTTTCCATGAGGGAGTGAAGTGGTCTCCTCTTGCTCTCAGCTTTAGGAGGCCCAAAGCAGGAGCTTACCAAATATTTCTGAATGAAAGAATCAGTGCTACTTGGAGAAGATGCAAGGGAACTAGACTCTGGGTTATAAGTATGGGAAGTGCAGTTTCCATTTCTTACCACCTGGAACTCTTTGCTTACTCGTTCTGGTTTTGTGTATTGGAATTCAATCCCCATTGTGAGGTATTAAGAGGCTAGGACTCACTCTGACTCTGGTGTTAAAGATGGGGCCTTTGGAGAGTGATTAGGTATGGGTTAAGTCATTACAGTAGGGCCTCCATAAATGAATCCAGTTGGCTGTATAATAACAGAAGACAGACAGACAGACAGACAGACACATGTGCAGTCCCTGTCTGCTGTTCCGTGATGCTCTGTGCTGCCTAGGAACTGTGCTAGGAAGAAAGCCATTAGCAGAGCCTGCACTATGCAGTTGGGACTTTGAGCTTCCAAAATTGTGAACTACATAATGCTCCTTTCTTTATAAGTTATCCAATTTATGATATTATGTTATTAGCAACAGAAAATGAACTAATATGACACTTCTGGGAAGGGCTCTGAGGTCACATTGGATTCATTGGGAAAGAACTCCAGGACCTGTGTGGTAGAGAAAGGCAGTTCCTAGGCCATGAATTTATCTGTGAAAAAACAAAGGGCAGAGTTGCCTTTGGATTTATCTTGTAATATCTGGAACAACCTGATTTTATTCAGATTTATCCTCAGGGGAAGGGATTTCCTGAGGGCTCTTTCAGGCTCATTTGCCTTCCAGCATCATGAATCTGGAGTTATAGAGAGTTACTTATTTATACAGAAATATCACCCTTGAGGACAAGAGGGGAGCAACCAATCAGGATGCTGAAGACAGCTCCATGTGCCAGGGTAGTGGCCTGGCCTGCTTCCTCCATAAGCGAGGCCCCTTGGGGCTTTTGTTTTTCTTCTGAGTGAAGTTGACATGGTTTTGGCATCAGTCTTACAACTCCACTTTGTGCCATCAGCCGGCACCAAAAAGGAAGAAGGGAGGAGCTGAGGACAAGACTACACCCTTCTAGGTCGCACACCTAGTGACCCATCTCCAACCAGGCCCCACTCCTAACAGCACGTTCGGCTACAGAACTCATCAATGGATGAATCCAGTGATGAGCATAGCACCCGGTGATCCTATCATGCTCTAAACACTTGAAACTTTGGGGGCACATTTAGATCTAAACTGTAACAGTCTGTGTCACCTGGGCATTTATGTGACATGAGGTTTTGAGGGAGCTGGACTTAAAAACTTTTCACCTCTAAGAAACATTTTTCCTTCGGGTATGAAATCAGTAAAGAATAAACTACTGAGGTACTTCAGTTTGTGCAATGATACGATAGGAACATGGCTTAGGACACTCTTGGTCTTTGGGTTTGGTTGCTGAGAACTGAAAGCTTGACCAGTGTTTCTCAGAGGCAGGCAGGTGGATCTCTGGGACCGCTGGCACTGACAGTGGAACATGATACATCCTCCTGTGCTCTCCATGCAAACCTTCTTTTTATATGAAACATAGGTTGCTATAGTTTAGATCTGAAGTACACCCCAAAAGCCTCATGTTTAGAAAGTGAGGATCATGGGGCTGATATAACTGACTTGCTGTTAGGAGGAGAGGCCTGGTGGAAGTGGGCAGCTAGGTTTGATTCCTGGAAGAATGTATCTCCATCCCTGACTCCTCCCTTCTCTCTCTCTTCTTCCTGACTGCCATAACATGAGGAGCTTTTCTCCGCCAGAGCCTTCCACCACCCCTTCCTTCTTTGAAGTTGGCTGACCAGGGACTGTAACCAAATAAACCTTTCCTCCTTTCTTTCAGTTGTAGGTAATAGGTGTTTGTTCCAGCAACAAAAAAAAAAGTGACTAAAACACAGGTACAATAGGAAATAAAATCTGAAGTATAAGGGCTGGGGATAGAGCTCAGTGGCCCCACACCTGCCTGGCAAGTGCAAGGCCCTGAATTCGATCCCTGGTACCAGGGGGGGAAAAAATCTGAAGTATAATAAAAAAAACAAAGTGTAACTGTAAAAGCGGACTCCCAATAAATTTCTTGTAGCTATTTACCTCTGGTTTTGACCTGGAAACTTCCCATGTCTCATGCAGCTTCACATACTACAGTGAAAATAGTTTGAGAAACACTGACCAGTATCTGACTCTGTAGGATCTAATTCCAGGTGGGCTTCCTATCCATGAAACTGGAAAATCCAAATTCTCATCTCAGTTCATTCCTCTATAAGATGAAGATAATAGCAGGACCCGTGGGTAGTTTTAAGAGTGGTGCTTTGAGTGTAGGAAATGCTTCATAGAGTAGGGCTGCTGCTGTCATCTTTCTCCTTGTTCTTGTTCTGCTTTTATTACAGGCTCTGTGACAATTTCAGAAATTAGAGGAATTAACCTATCTACAAAGTGGAGCCATTCTTAAACACTAGAAAAAAGAGATTAATAAATATAATTTAACCTAAACAAATGTTCACAATTTTAACTTAAACACTGGGTTTCCTAATGTGAATTTAGAGCTTTTCCATAGTGAATTCCCCAGTTTGTCTTGCTCATGTTATATTTACCCACTTAAGTACTTAATGATTTGGGTCTATTTTGATAGTTCCAAAGCTACCCAACCTACTTCTATTCTTTTAAAGAGAAGCAAGGCTGCCCATGCTGCCTCCATGCCTTGTCCTAAGCATCAGCCCTGTCTTCTCCTTTCCAGGTGCTTTGTCTCTCATTTCAGCTAAAGTAAGCAGTACAGGCACAAGAGAAAGACTGCAAACAGTGCCTTTCATCTGTCATGGTCCTATCTTTGATTAAACTTTAAGAGAACCTTCTCCAAGTAAACATAGATAGTACAGGGCTTCTGAATAGTGAACAGGTAAACACCTAAAACGAGAGAAAGTGTGATTTGGAAACATTAGCACTAACTTTTCCAGTTAGCTACTTGGTATCTAGTGTCAGTGTTTGTGTCAATAGTATTTATTATAAGTAAACATGTAATTACCCACTTGGAACATGCTATAGAGATGTTTAATAGAGAGGTTACTCTCCTGTTTTACCAAGGACATGCTGGGAAGTTGGAGAACCACTGTGCTCCTAGCCTTTAATTCTAGCTATGTTTTCTATTTTGGACAAGACTAGGCTCTCCAAAAAATAAACAATAGGAAGTTTCCTAAAGCCTTACATAATTCAAAGTACATAATTTATGAGAAAATTTCTCATAAGAATAACTGAGATTTAATCACTTTCCAAGTATGACTTTTTTGGTATTTTGCTATAATCCATTTTTTTTTTAGTTTGAGTTCTCAAATTTATATAATATTCAAGTTGTGGCTATTTTGTGCTCAGAGAAGAATGAAGACAGATGTGTGGTACAAAGCAGAAATGGTAAACTAAGTCCTGCAGGCCAAAGCCATGCCCTCCTTGGTATTCTCTCTGGCTATTTTCCCACAACAATGCCAGAGAAATGTACTAGTAGAGACCTTACTGCTCATAGCCTACAGTATTTACTCTCTGGCCTTTTGCACAGAAAATTTGCCAGCCCTGGTACACAAGTTAGATGCTAGCAATTGCGTTTGAGTTCCAATGCTACCATTTACTTTGTGACTTTGCAGAATTAACTGCTCTAGGCTTTATTTCCCTCTGCTGTGAAATGGGAACAATGGCAGTGGGCCATGTGGGAAAATGTGGTTCTGGGTCAATGGATGTCAGATTCTGCTACAGGACCTAGTACATCAAAAGAGTAAAATAAACTTTTGGTGGCTGCTATTCCTGTTGTGCCCATGGTCCATTACAGTGCCCAGTACAAAGCTTGACAGAGAGCATTCCTTGGAGAACTGGAAAATAGAAATAAGACAGTACACTGTGAGGTTACAGGGCAGGATAAACACAGAGTAAACCAGAGCAGAAATATGCCTGCTCAAAATGGCACTCAGCCAGTGAGGCTTTGATGTATTAACACATTTATTAACCTTCCTGAGGGTTTTGTTGTTTGTTTGTTTGTTTTCATTTTGAGGATCAAACCCAGAGCCCCAACAGGCTAGACTAGTGGTATACTACTGAGCCATATCTCCAACTCCTACACATTAACTTCTATTTGTTTGTTTGTTTGTTATGGTACTAGGGATTGAACCTAGGGCCTTCAGACTAAGATATATCCCTAGACTTTTTTGTTTGTTTGTTTGAGACAGGATCTCCTTAAATTGCTGAGTTGTAACTCCAGTGTGAGCTCCAACTTATGATCCTGCCTCAACCTCCTAGAATGCTGGGATTCTAGGCCTCGTATTAATATATTTAAAGGAATAATGGTCTGTCTCAAAGAGGAGGGTTTGGATAGTGTACATCTAAAATAAGGCAAAAGAAAATGAGCATCCACGGTTGACACTGCTTATCCCACCTCTGTCTAAGAAAGGGAACTTCCTATGACTGAGATTCTTTATGCACCAGAATAAAGTTATTCCCAGCCTGGAGTCAGATGCATTGTGTTACCTTGATCTGGTACTCTTAATATTTAAATACCTGCTCACCAAGCAAACTTCTGACTATGATTTGGCAGCCCAACTGATCTCACAAGACACTGACATTCTTACCCAAGTACTAGAATCTATGATTGGGTTTGGGGGACTCAAAACCCCTTTTCAGTTATATCTAAAGTCTTGAGATCCTATGCCTTTCTCTGGAGAGAAGATTTACAGGTATTCTCTTGGTCTCAAAAGTTTCCATGGCCCTCAAAACATTAAGAACCCACTGATCCTTTACAGGGGGGACCTCATGTAAATTATGCCTCACAGTAAACAAAGATTTTAGATTGCTGGATGTATTCAGCAGTCTTGCTGATATAGTGAGATTGTACAATGCATAACCTGTCTGGTTACACACAAAATACGCTGCTTCCTAGAGAGAGAGAGAGAGAGAGAGAGAGAGAGAGAGAGAGAGAGAGAGGTGGTCAGGCCATACACATTGATGAAATCTCTGATTCTCTAGGCCTCAACCCTTGATGGATGACAAGATTCGGGCTAAAGACTCCTGTTATCACTACTGGCTAAAAGTGTACCTTTTTGTATTACAATCTCCTTTAGTAAGTCCTTCATTAAAAAATATTTCATTTAATTAATAGTCTAAGGCACATTTAGTAAATTGGACTTGATTTTAAATTTCTTTATGAGAGTTCCAACTAATTTTATACTTGAATTTGAAAGATGATTTGAAAAAAAAAAGTCAGCTTTCTCAGTAAAAGCCTTGGCAAGAAGTAGGAAACTATCATTTTTCTCAGGGAAAAATAAACAATGGTGAGAAAGGTATGGCAGATGAAGTGAGAGGTTTACAGGTTCAGCTTTGAGCGTGTCCATATCCGGTGAGGCTGGCCGGAACCTCAGGACATATTGTTTATGACTGCATGTAGATTCTGGAAAGCTTAGACAGAAGAGGCCGACAGCTGTCATCTATCTCTTCTGGGAACATTGTTGTTTTGAATTCAGGTAAATATCGCTGAAGTCCCTGAGATACATTCTGTGCCAAGCACCTCAGGGGAGATGCTGAGACCACCAGCTCAGCGAGGAGCCTGGGGGCTTTCTATAGTCTAGGCCAAGGTGACAGAAAAATAGAATAGGACAGTGCATTCCCTGGTCAATGTGCTATTATGGCATCAGCCGAAAATTGCCCATGGATTTCTGAGGTAAGTGTTCTTTCTCCTGCCTTAGAAAACACTTACTAAGGGCTTCTCAGAGCTCCATTCCTCCCAAGGGAAGTCAGTCTTGGGGATCCCTATGCCTCCCAGACACAGCCAGCATCCCAGAAAACCTCGTACATTTGGGATCAAAGGGGCAGCCACTAGTCTAGGCAGCAGCATTGCTGAGAGAAGCCACAGGATACTCTGCCTGCAGTAGAACATCACTGGAGCAAGGTGGTGATGTCTTAGACTTGGAGTTAATTTAGCTTCAAATCCAGGCCTAGCTGGATCCCTGCTTATGTCATTGACTCTTCCACAGCATAATGGGGATGATGTCTTCCTCACAAGGATGTGGGACTTTGTGAAACATGGGGTAGTGCTTGGCACTCAGTAACTACCAGCACTCTTGTAACTGACCATCATCATTGTTACCATTTATGTTCCCTCAGCCCAGCTCCACAGCCCATGCTCCCTCCAACTTTACAGCAAATCATTGGAATGGGTGCTTTAACCAAATTATTGTTACATTATTAATTATAAGCTTACTTTACACAGGAAGAGATACTCAATCATGAACCTTCAAACACTCACATCAGTCCTATAAAATCCAGCCATCTAGCCTCAAGACAAGTGCTATAGTTTGGATTTTGAATGCTCCTCCAACAACCTACTTCCCTGACTTCCCTACTCAAACCAGCAAGAAGAACTCAGCTCCATAGTTGAGCCACATTCAGAGAAGGATCTCTGGCGTTGCCTTGACCCTATGCATGTAGAAGAATTCTGTGGCACTGGGCTGTGAACGAGGATGGAGCTATCTTTCCCTGCTTTGCTGGCTCCACCCAAATACACAGGCCTCTCTTCATCCTGAAATGAGTGTTGCTGAGTCTTCATGGCCCCTGTAAAGAGAAACATAAATCCTCTGCTTTCTGTTCTAGTCCCAACTTGGAAAGGACTTTCCTGGACACATGTCCAGTGGACTCTAGCGTAAAGGATTTTTCTGACCCATAGTGAAAAGACAGACACCATGGGACAAGTCATTTTTATCACCAATCCTATCACAAAGCACAGATCCAAGAATACTGCTGAACAGTAGCAAAGAGTCAGCCACTGTGTCTTGTTACGTATAGCTAGAGTTTCAGTCAACATCAAGAATAATCAGGGGGAGAAAGCCTCAGTTCTGGCTGCAGTACATAATCCACAAAGGCGCGCATTTAGTATGCCGTGTCAGGTAGAGTTCTTTTCTTATAAAAATGCAAAAGCAGACTCCTGCTGACATCAGCAGAGATACAATTTACTGGGCAAAGTACCATTGGAATGCTCTCAGCTACAAGTAGTATTTGACTAAAGGGGATTTACACAAATGAGGTTTAATTATCTTTAGCAGGAAAAAGTCTGAAAAAAGGTGGTCATTGGGTTTTCTTCAATAACTAAACAATGTAAGGAGTGGGACCTGTGATTCTATTGGCTTTTCCTTCATGGTCACAAAATGGTTGCCAAAACTCCAAGTTTCATCTATATTAAAGGCAGAAAGAAGGGGAAGTATTAGCTGCTCCTGTCCCTCTAAAGCAGATTTCTGCTTTAGTCTCACTGGTCAGAAGTATATCACTTAGACCATAATCCTTGGTACAAGAGAGGTTGTGAAAGTGAATATTTTTCAGTTTCTATAGAGAAGAAAGGAAGATGGTATTGGAAATGGTTATGCATTAACCCAAGGTTCACAGGCTTAGCATTACACAGTATTTAGGTCAGGTTGTTCTCTTGCAGGGGAGAGAGGGTGTCTTATACTATGTAGGATGTTTAGTAACATCCCTGGCCTCCCCTCTCTAGATGCCAGTGCCTCCTCCCTGGTTGTAACTGTCAAAACTGTTTCCAGACATTGCCAGTGTCCTGGGGAAGGGAAGACTGCCCAGCTGAGAACCACTGAGTTAGCTCAATCCCAGCTTCTGCAATACATTAGGAGGCCATTCCCAGAAATATGACAAAGAGAAAAGGCCAAGTTGGAAAAAACAAAATTACAATTTCCAGGGTTTACAGAGCAGGACCTCAAAGATGCTTCTACTGAGCAGTTACCTCAGAACACTTTGGCTCTGCCCAGATGCGGTCCACAGTGGCTCAAGGACTCCAAGAGGACAACATTGGCCTTGAGTTCCAAGCCTTATGAGAAGGGACAGCAGCCGCAATGACTGTCCCGTCCCTCCACCCTGAGCTCCCATCACTGCAGGAGCAGCAACAGTTGTCCAAAGGCAACAGGGCCCAAGCAAGGGGGATGGGCAAATGGGGACTTAAAGAGTATCCTGTGGTGGCTTTGGACAGTTGATCCTATTTCTGACCAGTGGCTGAGTTCCTTCATATTAATTTGACAAAAGACAGTTCCACTAAAAGGAGAGGCAGGATATATCATGCACAGGTGCAAATTCTCTATTCTGAGTGTTATCACTTTGTATATCTAAAATGTACGAATAAATGTTTTGCTTCAAAAATAAAGACTCTTCCAAAGAGGACTTCTGAAGAAGACTGTAGAGTGTCTCTATGACTTGGGCAACTCCACAGCCTCTAGGCATTTATCTGTAAAATAAGGGTTTTAGGCAAAGACTCCCTAATTTCTTCCATTTCTCCTAATTTCTGGTACTTAGCATCTTGGCTCCCAGAAGCCGTTCTGGCTTCCTCTCTCCTCCTGTCTATATGCGCTTGTTTGTTTCATCTCCCAAATCTGCCTCTCTGTGGCCTGGACCTGGGCTGACTTGCTGCAGCAGGAAGGCAACAAGCCTGTGCAGGAGCTTGGTGTGGCAGGCACACCTGCAGCTTGAGGTTTAGTCCAAACCTGGGTAAGGGCCAGTGTCCATTTTTGTTGTGGTTTCACCTCAACTTACTGGACGCATTAAAATTACCCACATCCAGTCCTCCTGAAACAAAGCAGACTGGTCTGGTGGCCTCCAAGCACGTGGCTGGAACCTGACTTCAGAAGTGACCTCCTTTGTGCCCTCAGCACCTTCCCACAGGTCCTCCGGGGGGCAGTGGCAGGTGTTATAATGGATAAGACCGTGGTGGTCTTCTACTGTGGTTCCCACACTACCTCGTTAATTTATTTAGTGCCATGGTGAAGAGGAGAGGGATGGGAGCAACGGTGGAGGGAAATGGGGATTAAAAATGTAAATATGTGATTACTTTTAATGATCTTATTACTTGACATCAAATCTGTTTGTATTGACAAATAAGTATGCAAATGTTTATATCAACACTCACTTCATTAAAATAGTAAATTGTTGAAGTTAATATTAGTGCAGCATTGAAATCTTGAGTAGTTTTGATTACATAGCAATAAGCTACTGATGAGTATCATTATGTACCAATCATACAAAAATGAGCCACCGAAGGCCATATTTCCAAAATTGGGTTGAGCAAGTATATCCACAAAAACAGAGACACACAGCAAGTGCCAGAGACTTTCTCTGACTTCACATCAAAGCATAGTTCGAAGGCACAAAATGGAAAATTCCACCTGCAGAAATGCAACTGGACATGCAATTTCGTAATTAGTGTCCCAAAGGAAGTGTAAACCGGTATTTCAGACAACAGCACCTCTTCTACCCTCCCATTCCACTCCACCTCCATTCTCTTGATTTTTTTCCAAAGGATGAGTTTTAGCTTTAAGGCAAGATACCTTTGAAAGAACAGAATCTTTATAGTAAGCAAGCATGAGTATATATGTCTGTCCGTTCTGTAGCAAAGAACTGGGTCTAAAAATCATAGTTACCCACCATGTGGGCTGAGTTCTTTTGTTGTACTACTTCTCAAATTCTGTACTTGCTGAACACACTTTACCAGGCAAGTGCTGGAGAGATTTGTCACTGGAAAAGGTGAGTTGAAAGTTGCACAAAATCTCAGATAGACTAAAGTAGTTTGAGAATATTTCAGAGGCTCCAACTGAGATTTTCTTAGGCTTAAGAAAGTTGGCTCTTTATTTTTCATTGCCCTGTATTTTACATTTTTGGTCCAGGATGGAAGGATTAAAAATCCTTTGTATTAAGAAAGTGCTAAATTTTTCATTGAGAAATGAATTGTAATAGGTTTTTATTTTGTAGCAATGAAGATCTGATCAGGCAGCAATCAGGCAGCATGTAAGTTGTTTATTGCATGCATACTACAAGGAAGGTGTTTGTGCAATGTCTTAGTCAGCTTTCCACTCCTGTCACTAAATGCCTGATAAAATCAACTTAAAGGTGAATAGGTTTATTTTGGCTCACAGTTGCAGATGTTTCAGTCCATGGTCCTTGCTGGCTACAAGGCAGAAACATCATGGCAAAAAGGTGTAGTAGAAGAAAGCTGCCCTCTTCATAGCAGCCAGGATACAGAAACAGAAGGAAGGGGCTGAGTACCACATAGAGTCCCCATAGTCACCTGCTGATCCATCACTATCAAGTAGAAAACAGCTCCTAACTTTCCATTACCTCCCAAAAATGCAATCAAATTATGAATCCATCAGTGGATTAATCCACTGATGAAATTAGAGACCTCATGATCCAGTCACCTGCTGAAAGTCCCACCTCTGAACACATGAGCCCTTTCAGGGACATTTTAGATATGAACCACAACACACATGCATCTACAATGAACACTGCTTGTGAAGGGTTGGGAGGCAAGGGATATCTTTGTACAGTGAACTGCCAAACTGGGTGAGGGAAGCTAAGGATCCAAGTGCTCAGCAAGAGGAAAACTGAAGGCTTCTGTGACGGGAGGGCTGCTTGAGCAAGATAGTGAGGTTGACCTTGGACTTGGACTAACAAATAAGCTGGTGATGCGTAGGGGAAAGATGGGCATTTTGGATGACAGCAGGAAACCGGAAACATGAATGGAGAAGCCCTCCCTAGAAGAGTTATGAGATGACCAACAGCCTGCAGAGCCATGGGAAATAAGACAGGACTGGGAGACTGGAATCATGTTACACCAGTCCCAACATATCAGCCAAAAGCATTATGGAAAAGAATGCAGTCACTGGGAGCTATGTTGGAATTTATTTATTTTGAACCAATCTCAAACTTAGAAAAAAGTTGTGAGAACATTACAAAGATTAAGTTTCTGACTTGACTCCTGACCACCTCTAATACTGTCCAGTGTATTTCCCATAAACAAGAAAGATTTTCTACGTAACTACCATACAAATATGGAAATCAGGAAACTATCATTGTCAAAACACATATTATATATTACATATGTTGTCATCTGTCTTTTGCCTTCTTCAATTTGTAGCTGTTTTCTTGATTTCCGTGGCTTGGATACTTTGAAGATTATAGGCCAGTACAATTGTAGAATGCCCCTCAATTTGAATGCCCCTCGTGATAAGATTCATGTGATTCAGCTTTGGCAAGCATATCACAGAAATAATGCTGTGTTCTCCCCAGGGTAGTCTGTCTGGGGGACATGGAATTTCATTGGTCACTGGTGATGTTTACTCTGATCAGTGGATAACAAAGGTACTTGTCAAGTTTCTCCGTTGTAAAGTGACTTTACTTCCTTTCACTGGGAAATTTTGTGCAGAGGAGTAAAATTCAAAGTGGTGGTAAGGAAAAGTTGATGCACTGTTAAAAATAAAGAAGAAATTAAAGCCTGGGGCTGGTGGACAGGACATAACAAGGCCCAAGTAGCATGTTAGCTTCTCAAGGGGAGGGAATACATTGTCTTACTCTCACCATCAACTCCAGCCAAGAAGCCTTGCCAGCACCTCTTACTGGATACCCTAAGTGTCCCAACACCAAACTATGTGGCCAAGATGTCAGAGAAAAATGCTAAAACTGGGGAATTAAAGATGGCATCTATTTGACCAGTGCCTTTCTAGTAGTTGTGGATTGTGTGATGTAAGCATAGGATGGACTTCAGAGTCACACAGAGCATCATATGCTGAGAGGTCCCTACTTAATTAACTCCCAGTAGTTTGTTTTTCTGGCACATAATGCAAGCTGAGGGTGAGATCTGAATTGCTTGGCATATTAGGTACAATTTTAGAAGAAATTTACAATAGAAGACAAGGTTCAGTAGGCTGGAAAAGATAGCTTTGCTTAAATCAACAGACAGTGAGGCATATAACACAAATCTTTCTCCCTTGCTTCCCACTGATATGTGATCTTCCCAAGGACATTACATCTACACATTTGTATGGAAAGGAGGGAGGGCCGGGGATTTGGCTCAGTGGTTCTGCCACCTGCCTCACAAGTGCAAGGTCCTGAGTTCGATCCCTGGTACCAAAAAAAAAAAACGGAAAGGAGGGAGTACAGTAGGGCAAAAGTCCTAGGTTCAAATGCAGGACCTCCCACACACTGCCTTTGGGCAATTTAGCCAACTTAGGTGAGCCTAGGCTTCCGATTGAAAAATAGGGAAATTGGTACCGTTCCTCACGGAGACTTTCTGAGAATTAGGTAACACATTAAAAATGACAATGCAAAACTCTGGGCATAACATTGGTGGTTAAATTTAAACTGTTGCTATTTATTGCATCTTTCCAGGGACTTAGCATAGTATTATACAAATCAAATGCTTCAAGTAGCATCTATACAATGGAATATTACTCAGCATTAAACAGAAATGAGCTACCAAGCCCAGACTAAAGAGAAAGGGACTTTAAATGAACATTGCTAAATGAAATATGCCAGTCTGAAAATGCTACATACTCTGTGGTTTGAACTGAAAGGCATTCTGGAAAAGGTGAAAGTGTGGAGACCAGAAAACAAAATCAAGCTGTGGCCAGTGATTTGGAGGAGGAAAGGAGAGATAAATAGGTACAGCAGAGAGAGTTTTTAGGATAGGGAAACTGTTTTGTATAATATCACAATGGTGAATATCTGGCATTACATGTATACATTATGGAAACTCATAGACTGTACCCCATGAAACATGAACTTAATATAATGATGGACTTTGGTCAATAATGTGTCATTATTGGTTCATCAATTGCAGCACATATACCTCACTAAGGCAAGATGTTAGTAACAGCAGAAACTGGGGAGGGAAGGAGGATCTGAAGAACTCTGCACTCTGCTCAGTTTTTCTACAAACCTAAAAATGCTCTAAAAACTGGTCTATCAAGTCCTGAATGAGTTAATAAATAGATGTTGCTCAGTGAACAAGTGGCAGCATTTTATCATCCCTCAGTGCTCTCTAATTTCACAGATCCTACAGGATTCTCTCTGTCTCATGTCAGATCATCCTCATCTCAGCCTGCTTCCTGACCCATCCATATGACCTTCCACGCAGGACCAGCAAGAATCCACCCATGCTCTGTCTCTGAGAGAATTTGAAAATGTACCTCCCAAAGGTGGTGCTGCCCTGAGAGAACATGGCTTTGCAGGCATAACCTGAATAAAATATTCAGCTCCCTTGGCTTGAGAGTGTATCTCAGTGGTAGAACATTTGCCGAGCCTGTGTGAGGCCCTAAGTTTGATTCCCAGTGTCCAAGAATTCAGCCTCCTCTTTCCTCCTTAGTGAGGAGCACCATTGGTGGTCAATAAAAACCTTGCAGTGGCTTCCATCACCCTGTAATTTGGAATAATCCTTCACTGACAAAGAACTGTTGCCCATGCTGCCCTCTGCTGGCCAGCTCAACTGACCTGGGGCTTCCTCAACTGATGCCTTGGGCACACATTGAGGGCATCTTGTTATTGGTCAGGGGCGAGTGGCCAGGAATGAGCTCTCCTTTAGCAGCCCGTCAGTCTAGCCAAAGTTCCCAGATCCAGGACTGTCTCCTCCCAAGCGTTCTTCCCCTTTGACCTCTGGTGTCACAGAATCACTCTGGGTTCAATCCTAAGTACTAGGAAGGAAAGAAAGAGCCAGAGGATTTCCACACTAGAGACTGAGGCAGGTAGGAAGCAGGTTAAAGTAGGACTAGCCAGTGACTTTGGGGTGAGAGTGAGGGACTCATGGCAACAGCTACAATGGCCAAGGACAAGCCTGTACCTGACATCTCCAGTCTGAAAGTAGACCTGCAATTCCAGCACTAAATAGTAAACTGAGGCAGAAACTCCACAGCAAGAAGGAACTGTTCATATGCATCAGAGAACCTCCAACCAAGTTGGATGAGGTGATATACACTTGTAATTCCAGCTACTCAGGTCACTGAAGTAGGAGGATTGCAAGTACAAGGCCAGCCTGGACACTATTCCAAGATCCTGTTAAGGAAAAAAGAAAAGTTACAAAGGGGCTCAGTAGTAGTAGGGTGCACTCCTGACATGTATGAGGCACTTGGTTCAATCTCCAGTACTGAAAAGTAGTAGAAGGGAAGGGAGAGAGGGTGAAAGGAAGGAAGAAGGAAAAAAAATAGAAAAAGAAAGAAAAGCTCCAAGGTGGGCATTGTGGTGTATGGTTGTAGATCCAGGATTACAAACCAGAGTTCTGAAAACCAAAATCTACTTCCACACTTGCTTTATTTTTCTCTATGCAGAGATTTCAATTTTCAAGTTATTTTTTACACTTAAAAATCAGGAGATTTCATACCTCAAAAATCCAGATTTCCATCTTCAAACACTGATAGATTCTAGAAACACACATTCCTGCATCCCACAGGCAGGCAGAATAAGCAGATCTTGCCTTTAGTTAGTTAGGGTCTGTTCTTTCTGGTTCTTGGAGGCATAATTTGTAACCACGAGCTTAGCATTTGAGAGTCCAGCTGTTAATACATATTTAACATTTGGATTTTAATTCACTAATCCTTACTTTCGTAGAGGCTTTAAATTATTTTATTAACTAGGTTTTAGTACCAGAATCTTGGCCAGGGAAGGAACTGCGGATTCAGCCAGCATGTTCTAGTTAAATTGATACTAATCTACAACCCACATTCAGAGATTGTCATACACCTGCTCTCTTCCACAAGCATCCCAAAAAACAAACCAATTAGTTGTAGGGAAGATACCTGATTACATATATATGTAAATCTACCAGCCTGAATCTAATAAGTAATGTCATGATTGCTAGTGTATTGACATTGATGTATTGAAACCAAATAACTGCTGCAGAAGTCAGGAGTTAGAAGCATTCAAAAAGAGACAAGACAGAAACACAAAGTGACGAAGTGATCCCACCTCTATGTCACGAGGTTGTTGGTTTTCCCCATGGCAGTGCCAGCAGGGAATAAAATGTGGCTCGCCTTCAGGACTGTCTGGAGTACCCCAATGATACGGAGTACACCCACTGTCCGGGCCACCTGCTATGGTCTGAATGTCTGTGCTCGCCCAAAGTGCATAGGTTGAACTCCTACCCCTCATCATAGTGGTACTGAGTGATGGGGCCCCTGGGAAGTGATTGTGTCATGAAGGCTCCACCCCCCAAATGGGCAGGGTCTTATAAAAGCCCGAGGAGCTGTTTGCCGCTTCCGCTTCCGAAGAAGGAAGCTGAAACTCTATACCATGTTTGGAACAGAGTGCCCACCAGACACAGACCTGCCTATGCCTCAGTCTTGGACTTGTCATCACTCTGAATCGTGAGCAATTGATTTATGCTGTTTATAAATTAGTCTAAGGTATTTTGTTATAGCAGCCCACATGTATTAAGATACCTTCTATATGAGATTTTGTTCTTATCTGAATTCTCTACTTACTGATATTTTGTCTCTTAAGCCTAATTTTAGAAAAATTAGTTTATGTAGAAGAACTTTTTATAATGTGTACACAAGCTAAATGAGAGTTGTAATATTTCATTTTAGTGGGCTGGTTTGTGTCTTGTTTTGCTGGGATCCAGTCATTTCAACACTTGTATGCATTTTAAGTTGTGAGGTGCTGAGACTGCCTGATTTTTAAGAAACTGACGTATCTGAATCACCATGACTCCAGCTGTGGTATGAGGACCAAGGGCATCTGCATTTCCTGGGATCCTGCCATGAATGCAGAATCACAAATCCGAGCTAACCCAATCAAAGTCCATAAAACAAGATCCTCAGGTGATTTATTTGAGAAATCAAGCTTAGAGAAATAGTACTCTGAATCACTCATTAGATGTAGAAAACCTGGGATCTTAGAAGAAACTGGGAGCATTGACACTTTGATTTTTTTAAGAAAAGAAACTATAGAAAAGTCCTGAAAATGTGAGCTGCAGATAATTTTCAAGTTGGAAGACCCTTTGCAAATTAAATATGAAAGCATTTCATGTACTCACCTATGTATTAGTGTTCATCTATTTTTAAGAAACACTCAATGAGTAATGGTTTTAAATGAATGTGTACATTATTAATCAGATTATGCAACTTGGAAAATATTGTTTATATGTGTAAGATAGTATTTTTTTCAGTTCTATGAGCAATACTTGCACACATGGATTCTCATAGCCCTTGTAGCAACTTCACAGCTCATAGACTGGGTGGCAAGTACTGCTCTAGGAAAGCCACAATTAATAAATCATTGTTAGAGGATTTTCTTTGCTGTGCAAGAGATCTAGAGCAATAGAAGAAAATGCACTTCAAAAGGTTTTGAATAATGGTTTGTGTCCGTTTTCCAGAGCCAATTACTACCTTTTAGCAGGGGTTCTTGAATTTTAATGAGAATCACTAGGAGATTTGGTAAATCTGCAAAGGCCCAGGTCCACTTTTCAGTGAGCCTGGCCCTCCATACTTAGTACTTCAGGTGATCCCAATACCCAACTATGGGTAAGAATCATTGCAGGGAAGCTAGGTTTCTCAATCTTGCCTCTACAGGTGTGGGGCTGAATACTCCTTTTCTGTGTGTAGCTTTCTGTGCACTGAAGAATGTTTAGCAGCTTTTCTGGTCTCATCACACCAGATGCCAGTAGCAATTTTCCCAGCTGTGACAGCCAAAACGTCTGCAGGCCATTGCCGAATGTCCCTGGCAGAGTGGTCGTGGGGGAGGGGGGGATGTGCTTGCTCCTACTTGAGAACCACTGGGCAGCAGAATGAATGTCAGGTCTATGTTGGGATCCTAGGAGGATATGAAGTTCTGTTGAGATCTTCACAAAAGCTCTAGAACCAGAGAGCGGAGAAACTGCTCACCCACCCAAACTCCCTGGGTCCTGGCTGAGAGTTGATAGCTACAATTATGAGTCTCAGACTATGAAAAAACCCTGTTCTATTATGATCTTGACACATTCAGATTAACCCAGCTGGATGATTCAACAGTACTCTGCGGTTTGAGTTCAATTCAGAGGCAATGTGCAAGGCTCCACCAGACATTTGTATTATGTCAGGGCCTAGTCACACAGCAACCAGACCACTAAATATCTCCCTCAGAAAAAGAAAAAAGTCTTTTCTAAAGCCAATTTTCAACCTCTGTTTGAAAACTGTATTCCACAAAGATGAAGAACATACATTTTCATTTTGTTTCAAATTAGTGCGGTAAACAGCTGGCTCTTTTCTTTCAAGTGGCGGCTTTAGCTCCATTTGTTAGCTCTGTTTCTGATATTTCACCTATCCTTTATTTACTTAACAAAGTTTGACAGGAAATCCTCAGACAGATAATCTATCTCCATTAACAGGGAACATATTCTAAGGTTTCAAGAGAACTGGACCAGCAACTTAGGTCTTCAACGTTCTTGTCCACACTCCTCCCACAGTTCATGCCATTCAGTGATGCTTCCCCTCCATCCAGAATGTCTTTGGAGTGTTTTGTACAAACAACACATTGGTATTTTTCAGAAGACTCGGGCCCTTTACACCATTATTACCAGATAATTGTGCAAATTAAAAAGCCTTATGAAAAAGCCTAATAAACATAAACGGGATATTCTGACATAAATAAGACCACCATAAAATGAATCAGTCTGGATTTCTGGGTGGGTCTGGAAATTTGAGGCTCTAAAATGTAGGCTAGAAGGGAAACTTTTCCTTTGCTTTTGTGTGACAAGTGGGTATCAGTGACTATTAGGAAGTATCACCTAAGGATAGAAGCTTCTTGTCCTAACTAGCCTAATGTACTCTCTCTTTTGCAAGAAATAGAAAAAATAATATAAAAATAAGTCTTATGTGATAGAGATTCCTCCACTGGTTCCAAAGCTTTTTATAATGGCATTCCAAAAAATTCCAGAATAAATGAAGGGGGTATCTTGTATCATTGTGTTTACAGACAAATTATAGAGACCAAGCCAGGCAAGAGAATATAAAAAAAAAAGTTTCCTATATCAGATGCCTCTCCAGTGATGCATGGCCCCAATTCTAAGTATCTCTAATAATTGATAATGCAGGTTGCATATGAGGTAACAATGCAATTTATAGCAGAGATAAAACCCAGATCAAACACTTACCTTCTAATAGTATTAATATAAATGTAATTATGAGGGTTGGTACTAATGAGAATGTACAGTTAGAATCAAGAGAGATTGGCCAGAATGGTTTCTTGGTGTTGGTACTCCATGCTTTAAATAGAAAAGTTACATGGTTTTTCAGAGTAGCATGTGAAAAATTTTTATTGTTAAGATGTTGTCCTTTAAACAATGATTTGAAGTTGGTTATCTCCCCCATAGCTGTAAAGTCATCTGTCAAGAAGCTTGCACTTCACATAATTTTGCACTATTATAAGGGTACACATTTAATATCTCATGAGTTCACATATACAGTGGATTGAACCATACCATCCCCCATAAAATGCTCCAGTCCTAGCCATTCACGCTGTACATGTGAATGTGGCCTTCTTTGGAGATAGGGACTTTGCAAATGTAGTCAAGTGAAGGTGAATTATAGTAGGTGGGCCCTAAATCTAGTGAACAGTGTGTCCTTAAAGGAGAGCAAGCATGTGCTGGCTACAGAGAAGAGGCACCATGTAGATGGAAGAAAGATTGGGGAAATGTAGCTACAACCCTCTATCAGCCAAGGATTGCCAGCAACCACCAGAAGCAAGGAGAGGGGTGGGGAACAGATCCTCCCTCCCAGGCGCCAGAAGGAATCAGCCCTGCTGACATCTTCTTTTCAGACTTTTGGCCTCCTGAACCATAAGAGAATAAATTCTGTTGTCTTAAGCCACCCAGTTTGTGGTAATTTGTTACAGCCCTAGGAAACTAATACTGCATACATAACTTTTTCGTGTCCACATTAAGAAGTGTATTTTTATTCCAAATAAACCCTTTAAAATTTGTGTTTTGGTTGAAAAAAACCAAAATTTTTTTTTTACCAAATTTAAATGTTTAAAAAATGTAGTTGCAACTAAAAGTGAAAGTAGACATTTGATTCCACTTCAGTGTACAAAAGATAGGTTCTTGGATTCCAAACCAAGTATCATTTTCTGTTTAAAAGCTGTGGTTCTAAAAGTCAGCCTCCTGGTGGGGGACTGGAGATGGGGAAGAGTTTGGTGGTGGAGTGCTTGCCCAGCATGCAAAACGTCCTAACTGTCACAGCTCTGTGCTCTGGACTTACTCATTTCTTAACATCTCATTCAATAATTGACTCTGCCCTAAAAATTTTTCTAAAAAACAATAGATCATTTGCCTGCTACCAGTGGTAAGTAATGTTAGAGTTGATGGAAAGACCCAAAGTAGATATCACAAGTGCATACGTTTCCTTCCTATAAAAATCCAACCACGGAGAAAGAACAAAGAAAAATATTAAAGGAGTTTTGAACATTTATGCATGTTTATGATCCTAAAAAGGAGTCATCAAAAAATCTACTTTTACATTACATATCTTCAGCTAAAGAAAGTCAGAGAAACCTGGAAATGTTAAACATTTTAAAGTTGCTTCTTAAGGAAAGAAAACTTCAATTATGTGGACACTTTACTTACATCCAGCACATATTACTGTATCCTTCAGTCTTGACTATAACTTGTGTTACTCTTGCTGCCAAAACATAACATTTAATTTTGGAAATAATTTTTTAATTAATTTGTTCTTATTTAGAAAATTCTTATGAATGTAAATGGGCTTGTCTGTGATCTGTGTTGATATTTAAGGTGCTTACATAACCATATGGAAAAACGAGATGAAAATTCCTGTTTACATTTCTTGAACATTTTACATATTTTTTAAAGTTCAAATTTTTTAATGTTAAAAGTGTTCTTGTTTATAATGCATGTAAATATGTTTCTCAGAAAAGTAATTTTAATAAATGTCTGTTTGCTTAGATTAAAAGGCAATCCTTTGAATTCAGCTCCTAATATACTAGTGGAAGCTGAGGACCCATAGGAGATAAGTTGCCTTTCTTGAGACTAGTAGCTGGACACTGGGTCACTGGTGTCAGATTTGGTTACCTTGAAGACCTGTGGACCAATATCTGAAATTGTAAGTATTTTTTTTTCTCAATGTTTAAGCAACCTCAGTGTTTCATACTAGTGGCCCTACAAACAAATTTGTTGGCTTATGCTTTTTTTTCAGCGATATTAAACAGTTTAGACTTTACTTTTAAATTTGAATGTCTTTAGGCAAATGTGCTTTGCAAGTTCCTCTCAGTTCTCTGTTCTCTTCCAGCTTCCACATGCTTCTCTGTTCACTCACATTTCCTGCCTGGCCCCTCAAGGCATCTGAATTTTTACTCTGGCTACAACACATTCTCTAATTAACAATTAGTGACATAAGTTGCCAGTTTCAGCTACCATTGCATGAAAATTTAACCATGTGGATTGTCTGTGAGTCAAAGGCTCAGCAGAAAAGCCCTGGGCTGTCCCAAGAGAAGTCCAGCTTGGGAAGGGCACACACAGTGAGCAGGTGGGGGAGAGGGATCCTCTCTGCTCCCTCCTGCATTTGCCACTGTAACATGAAGCAACTGAATTTCTGAGTGAACACTGTTTTAGTAGCACTCCCGCACCCGTACTGTGAGGACTTCCTTAGTTTATGGTGATGTCTGGCCTGGCATGGGACATAACCTGCTTCAGTCATCCTGAGGATATTGCAAGAGAAAGTTGAGCATAGGATTTAACATTGAAAATTAGAAGCTGATCCTACTTCTTAGACTAAAAGTGAGATTGACAAAATTGAGGTTTATCTACATAAACCCTTAAAGAAAGATGTCGTTCTGAATCACAATTAGGGAACTGGGGCAAAAATGAAGTTGAGATTTGTCCTGTTTAACTTCTTACAGGAAACTCTTCAAAAGGAAAAGATCTTGAGAAAGAAAGATACAATAGAGACAGCTCTCTTCCTAGGCTGCTTTTGGCTGGTTTCAGGCAAGGGCCATTTTGGCTGTACATTTACTTGAAAGGTAGCTTCTCGTGTCTTAAAAGTTCTGTGATCATTTACAATTTCAAGGTGGGTTCCAAACCTCTGAAGCACCTCATTTCCCATGTGCTAGAAGATGAAGGATTTCTTCTTGATCATTCTAGAATTAGAACTGGGTTTACTTAAATTCTGACCTCCATCCAATCCATCATTGAGTTCAACCTGTTCTGACTATAAAGTTAGTTAAAATAAACCTCAGACTAGTTAAAATAGATCCCTTTGTAATATGTTTGCATAAAGAACCTTTTCTGTACCAGCATCTCCTAGTGATTGGCTAGAGGACTAAAATGTTAGTGAGACCCATTCTCTTTAGGCGCTTTTCATAAATAAACAGTTCCAAGGGCCTCAGATTTTTGCCTCAGGAGTACATATTTCCACCATTGGATGACCAGAACATAGTCTCAGAAAGACTTCATCAAGTTCACAGCGTACAAAAGCAGCATAAAAAAGTCAATCATATTTCTTTATACTAACAACAAACGTAGCAGTAGCATAGTTGTGATATTTTACTAAAGGTTTACAAAGTGTTACCACTTGGAAAGACCAGCCCAAATGCAGTAAGAACCTCTCTATACAGCTTAAACTCACAAGTGAATTTACAATATACTCAAAACAAATTTCAATGGGGAAAAATTTTTTTGAAATTAAGAGTTAAGTGTCTCGTGTAAATGGGAATTTAGAAACTAAAAAAAGCAAATAAAGAATCTTTGATAAAGATAGGATCAATAGGAGATTATAGATCATCATGACGGTTTTGTATCTGAGGGGAGACTTAACTGGAATCTGTTAAAAACTCTGGCCTAAATATGATGTGCTCGAGGAATTTTTAAAATTTTCCCCCCATACCTTCCTCTCCCCCTCTCTTTCTACCTTCTCTCTGAATGTGATTCAAATCTCTGCCTCAACAAACCAAAAACTCAAAGCCACTGGTAACTCTATAAGAACATAAGCCATGTAACCACTTACTTGGAGAAGGGACTTTTCTCTATGTTATCTTATCAGGAGTACACAAAAGCTTTCATGCTGAGATTTCTGACTACTATTTCTTGCAAAAGTCTCTCTGAATCTGTCTTTTAGGGAGAAGGCTCCATTACACCCCAGTAAAACTGATCTTAATATTAATGCCTTTGTGAACAGATGTTTAGTGACAATCTATAATAATGTGCTACGCTCTGGGTGGTGTTGACCTTGACCTCCCCTCCTGCATCCCTTACAAATGGCCACAGGCCTAGACACATCAAGGGAGCTAGCTGTTCAAGGTGTTTTGGAGTTTTCCTGGGGTGGGAGGTAGATGCTTAGATAAAGATATTTTTAAGCCCCAAAGAAAGCCTTATGGTCCTCCAGTTTTATTGAACATAACACTGAATTGTGACTAGTTGGACATCACAAATGTGTTGAACAATAGCAATAATACAGTAATAGCGACTCATATTCTGTTCCCACTTTACGTCACTGTGCTAAATACATAGGTCATCTCATGTATTCTCACCCTTCGTTTTGACTTCCATTTTATGGATGCGAAAGTTAAGGCTTGTAAAAAAACATTTAACATGTGAACACACAGCATCGCTGAAATGGAAACCAGTGATCTGACCCCAGAGTCAAGCATTCAGCTACCTCAGCAGGCCCTGTACAGGCTTTCTAAGGAAGTGCTCAACCATCTCTTTATCCAAAGAAGTGCTTCAATATGGAGGACTAAATGATCATATAATTTTAATAAACCCTAAGTGATGTTAAGGATTCTCACTTATTGAACACAGCTCAAATGTGCCTTCTGTAAATAACCCATTAAAGATTTGTTTGAAATTTTCATGCCATGTAGTTTTGCCATGAATTTTATTGCTGTTCATGTGGTTTGGATCCTTCCTTAGAGGACTCACCAGATACTAGTATGTACTGGCTAGACAAAGCTTCAGGGAAAAAAAATATTTTCCTGTATTCATTGATTCCAATTCAACAATTCAGTTCAAATATTTATTGAGTTTGTACTCTCTGTAAATTACAAAGCACTGGAAATAAATGGAGTATTGCCATATAGAGGAAAGCAAAGATAAAGACTGAGCAAGCAAATACACGTAAGGCGTGCTAGGGCTGAGAGATGGACATGTAGGTACTATTTTATAGAGGGCGGTCAAGAAAGATTTCTCTGATAAAGCCATTTTGGAACTCCAACCAAAAGGAAATGAGAGATCAAGTCATGAAGGTTTCTGGGAGGAAAACATCCTGAGGAGTGTGAAGAGCCAAGGCATAGGCCACCCAGGTAGTGCATGGTGGGTTACAAGAGCAGCAAGGAGAAGAATATAGATTGAGTTAAGTGAGGAGGAGGAAAGAAGTAGATGAACAGGAGAGTGGTCTAGCCACTGGTGGGTGCTGAGCAGAAGGAAGACATGAAGTTATCTTTTGAAAGAAACACTTTGGCTGTTGAATTAGGCACATGCTATAGAAGACAATGGCTGAATAGAGAACTACAATTATAAAGTTATTGCAAAAGCCCTGGCCTGTGATGACTGTGGCCATGAAGATCAAAGACAGGGACAAGTTCTCAATACACTTGGAAATGATTTCACAAGATGCACCACGTAGGATGTGCAAATCAGGAAGACATTAAGCAAAGTCAGGAATTTGGACCTTAAACATTCAGATTCAATCTAAAGATTTAATTAGTGCATTTAGCATTTTGTGAACTTATTTGAATTAGACAAAGTGATGTCTATGATGAGGCCTAGAGAAAAATCAGGAGTTAGCCAAATGATGAAGCAGAAGGGAAGTATTCCAGCCTTACCCAAGCACACAGGGGGACACAGGAAGACCATCACCCACCAAGTGGAGAAGGTAACTCAGTATGGCCTATGCAAGGCCAGCTAAGTTTGCCATATGCCACCCAGGTTCACTTACGACACACGGATACATGTTAGGGTCAGGTCTGTGCTCTGCCAACCCACTACCCAAGTTAACATGTGCAATATCTGTTTTTAATGTGGCCTTGTGTAACTAATTCTTGAGAACCTGCTGTGTTAAAACAAAGATACTACCCTTCAAAAGTTTATGTTAAAGTAACAGGTTCTCCTTAAATGTGATAGCTTGAATATTAAATCATTGGTTCATTCATCCAGCCTGCAAATATTTATTGGGCACCTACTACTTACTATATATGCCAGTCATATAGTGTTGAAGATAAAGCAATGACCAAATTTTAAAAAAGATGCCTGAGTTGATAGACAGTGGGAAAATAAGCAAAATGTAGAATATGTTGAGTAATGATAAATGCTAAAGAGAAAAATGAACTAGGGAAGAGCATGGGAATTGTAATTTTAGATAAATAATGTCTTAGTCAGGATATCACTTATGAATACTCTATTTTTAAAAAATCATAAATGTGGTACAAATTTGGAGGCTCTTCCTCACTTGAAGTTAAACCATTCGCTTTATGAGAAGGTTAACAGTGAATGTTAATTCTCAACTCTCCAGATCTCTGCCTTAAATAGGAACTGTCTTTTATATTAAAACATGAGGACACTAGCCTTTGGAAAAGATGAGCAATCTAATTAAAATGGAGAGATTAGCTGCCCTCAGAATATTTGCAAAGCCTAGAAAGGTAATTTAATGAAATGTATACAATTTTATCTGGCTTTAATTTTTAATGAGATAATTTATAATATGTGCCTATTTCTCTCACTTACCTGCACTGGCCAAATGGTAAACCTGTTTGCAAATAAGCAGAAGACAGGAGTTTCTTTCCTGCCTACCAAATGGAGCCTTTTAGCTTAGGTAGGAATGAGTTTCAGGTTTCAGACTCTATAAGTAGAAAAGATCCAAGAATCTAAGCTGTGCTGAAAACAACACTTCAGAGCAAGCTAGATAATTTTTGTCTAAAAGATTCTAACCCATGAGTATCCAGGGATACCCACAGTAGCTGCTATGTATTTTTGAATAAGAAGTATTTTATTTACATCATGGTAAGTATTATATGATACGAGCTATTCCAGAAAAATTTTTAAATGTTAACATTCAAATTCTCCCCTCCTTCCAAACACATGACAGACTTGAGTTTTCCCATCACCTTTGAAGGTAGGCATAGCCTGATGTCTTGCTTTGACCAATGAAATGGAAATGGAAATGGGAGGTGTCACTTTCAATGTGAAGCTTTTTAAAAACTTTTTCGCTTATTAATACATATTAATTGTTGATGATGGGGTTCAGTATATTTCCATACATGCATACAGCATTCAGTGATCAAATCCAATCTCCCTTTATACCTCCCACCCAATCTCCCACTACCTGGTAAGCTCTGTTCTACTTTCAGGTCCATGTGTTTTAGCTTCCACAAATGAGAGAGAATATGCCATACTTGTTTGTGTCCTGTTGATTTCACTTAATATAATGTCTTCCAGCCCATCCATTTTGCTGTAAATAATAAAATTTCATACTTCTTTGCTGAATATTTGTTTGGGTATACGTACTACTTTTCCTTTTCCATTCATCTGTTGATAGGCATCAAAGCCAATTGCACATCTTAGCTTTTATGAATGGTGCTGCAATAAAAGGGGCATATAAGTATCTCTTAGGTATACTGGATTCATTTCCTTTGGGGATATACAGTATACTCAGAAGTAGGAGAGCTAGATCATATGGTAGTTTCTTGAGGCAATTCCATACTGTTTCCCATAAGGGCTATAGTAATATACATTCCAATCAACCATGTATAAGAGTTCCTTCTCCATCACATCCTCACTGGCATTTGTTATTTTTTGTTTTGTTTGTAATAGCCATTCTAACTGGGGTGAGATGTTATTTGATTGTAGTTTTCATTTGCATTTCCCTGATAGCTAGTGGTATTGAGCATTTTTTCATATTTTTTGTTAGCTCTTTGTATTTTGTTTGTGAATTGTCTGTTGAGATCATTTGCCCATTTTTAAATTAGATTTCTTGGGTTTTGTTTGTTAATTTGGTATATATAGTATTCTAATGTAGTCTATATTATTAATATATATATTAGATTTTTGTTTATTTAATTTTTGTTTTTTGCAGTACTGATGATGAAACCCAGGGCTTCACATATGTTAGACAAATGCTTTACTGCCGAGCTAAACTCCCAGCCCTATATTCTGGATATTAACTCTGTCAGATGAACAGTTGCAAACATTTTCTCACATTCTGTAGGTTGTCTGTTTACTCTGTTGTTTTCTTTGCTGTGCAGAAGTTTTTTTATTTGATGTAATTCTACCTGTCAATCATTGCTTTTGTTTTCTCCTATGGTTTTGAGGTCTTAGCTAGAAAACTGTTGCCTTATAGCAATGTCATGAAGTGTTTCCCCTGTTTTTTTCTACTAGTTTCATGGTTTCAGGTCTTACATTATGGTCCTACATCCATTTTGAGTGGATTTTTGTACAAAGTGAGAGATATGGGTCTAGTTTCAGTCTTTCGCATGTAATATCCAGTTTTCCCAACACCATTTGTTAATAAGACTGTCCTTTCTCCCATGTATGTTTTGTTGAAAATCAGTTAGCTGTAAAAGCATGCATTTGTTTCTGGGATCTCTATTCTATTCCATGATATGTGTGACTGTTTTATGCCAGTACCATGTCTTTTAGTTACCATGACTCTGTAATATGTCTTAAAATCAGGAATTGTGTTACCTTTAGCTTTACTTTTTTTGCTCAAGGTTGCTTTGGCTATGCTGGGTCTTTTGCCCTTCTATACGAATTATAGGATTGTATTTTCTAGTTTCATGAAGAATATCATTGGTACTTTGATGAAGATTCCATTGAATCTGTAGATTGCTTTGTGTAGTATTTTAACAATATTAAGTTTTCGAATGTATAAACATGGAAGGTCTTTCCTTTTTCTTGTACTGGGAATTGAACTCAGGATCTTGCACTTGCCAGGCAGCCATGGTGCCACTGAGCTAAATCCCTGGCCCCATCTTTTTATATTTTAATTTCTTCCTCAGTTTATTTCATGAGTGTTTTGTAATTTTCATTGTAGAGTTTAAGTATACTGTATTCCTAGTTGGGTTTGGGGTTGTCTTATTTCTAGCTATTGTAAATGAGATTACTTTCATGATCTCTTTCTCAGTAAATTATTTGTATACAGATAAGCTACTAATTTTTCAGTGTTGATTTGATATCCTACTACTTCACTGAATTTAACAGCTTTCATAGTCTTTTGTGGAGTTTTTAGGTTGTTCTTATGAAAAATCATAAATATCATCTGCAAATAGGGATAATTGACTGCTTTCCTAAAAAGCGTGTTGATCTCTTTACTTCTTTTTCTTGCCTAATCACTCTGGCTAAAGCTTAAAGTATTATATTGATTAAGTGGTAATAGAGGACATACTTGTTTTGTTCCTAATCTTAGAAGAAATGGTCTCAGCTTTTCCCCATTCAGTATGATGCTGGCTGAAGGTTTGACATATACAGTTTTTATTACGTTGAGGAACAATCCTATATACTTACTATGTTTAGGGTTTTTCTCACGAAGCCACATTGAATCTTATCAATTGCTTTGTCTTCATCTATTGAGTTGGTCATATAATTTTTATTCTTCATTCTGTTTTGAATATCCCTGGTCCTTTTGTTCCTCTTTTGTTCATCTTTGTGATTTGATGGTTGGCTGCATGATGTTTGATTTTTTTTCTATTTCTCTTGTGTATCTACCATTCTAATGGGATTCATATATGTTCACATATTGTACTTCATTTTATTGCTCAGTATATTACATTTATTTTCATATGTTGAACCATCTTTAGATCCTTGACATGAACCCAGTTTAATAATGGGAATAATCTTTTGCTGGGCTGTTAAATCTGATCTTCTTGTATTTGGTTGTTAATTTTCGCATTTGTGTTCATCAGGGAAATTGGTCTATAATTTTCTCTTTTGTTGTGTCCCTGTCAGGATTTGGTAACCAGATAATGTTGGCCTTATGGAGTGAGGATGGAAGGATTCTGTCCATCTAATTCTCTGGAATAGTTTGAGAATTAGCTTTAGTTCTTCATTAAAAGTTTGGTAAAATTCAGCAGTGAAGCCATCTTGTCTCGGGCTTCTCTTTTTGGGAGACTTGTATTACTGATTCTACTTCATTGCTTGTTATTTTTCTGCTCAGGTTCTTTATGTCTTCATGGTTCAATTTTTTCATATATGCTCAGAAATTTATTCATTTTTTTCTATGCTTTCTAGTGTGTTAGTTAATAGTTTTTCATAATAATTCCTAATGATCTTCTGTATATTTGTGGTATCAATTGTAATGTCCTCTTTTTCATCTCTAATTTTATTTATTTGGGTCTTTTCTTTTTTTAGTTCCCAAGTGAGAAGGTTAGTTAGCTAAAAGATTTGTCAGTTTTTAAGAAAACCAACCTTTTGTTTTATTGAAATATATATATGGGCTGAGGATGTAGCTCAGTGGCATCATGCCTGCCTCACAGATCCTGAGTTTGATCCCTGATACCGAAAAAAAAAAAAATGTGTGTGTGTGTGCGTATGTTACATATTAGTACCTATTTTATTTACTTCTCTTACAAGATTTTTTTCTCCTTCTACTAATTTAGGGTTTGGTTTAAACTTTTCTCAGTCCTTGAGATGCACCATTAGGTTATTTGAAATATTTCTCTTTTTTTGATGTGAGCACTTAACTGCTATGAACTTCCCTCTTAGTACTGCTTTTTCATACGGTTTTTTCCCATAAGAGTTTGTGTTAGTTACTTTTCTCTCTCTGGTTACTGAGACAAAATACCTGATACCCATAGTGAAGGGGGAAAAGTTTATTTGGCTTAGAGTTCATAGAGGTTTCAGTCCATAATTGCCTGGCTCCAAGGCAGGGTGGTGTGGCCCACAGGACTTGCAGAGGAGAAAACAGTTCATGGTGGCCAGAAGATAGCAAAGGCAACAAGAGAGACCTTAACAGCCATCTTTCTGCCCCTTTTATCTTATTCAGACTACCTAGGGAGGCTAGCCCTCAAGCCCTTAATCCTAGTGCCCTTGGACCTAGCGTCACCGTGAGTCAATCACACACTAGATTTAACCACCTCTCTAGAAAAGCATGAGGCTTTGAGGGAACATCTAAACACAAGCCATTAGGTTTGGTATGTTGTTTTTCTATTTTCATTTGTTTTGAGACATTTTGAAGTTCTTTTTTGGTTTCTTTGATAACCGATTTCATGCAAAAGTAAATTATTCATTCTCCATGCATTTGTATAATTGTATAATTTCTAAAATGTCTATTGTTTGTTGACTTGTAGTTTTATTCCATTGTGATCAGAAAACATACAGGATATGGTTTTGATTTTTAAAAATTTGTTAAGACATGTCTTTTGGGCTAATACATGGTCTATTCTATAGAAAATTCTATGCATTGATAAAAGAATGTATGTCATGTCCTATAGCTGTTCTCCCAATATCTGTTAAATCCATTTGATCTACAGAGTAGTTTAATTGTATTGCTTGTTGGGCTTTTTGTTTTGTTTTGGTCTGGTTGACTCTCCACTGATGAAGGCATTGTGTTTTTATTTGGAGACTTTTTCTGCCTCGAGGTCTGATAGTATTCATTTTATAAACTTGGGAGCTTCAACTTTAGGTGCATATAGATTTATAATTGCTATATCTTCTTGTTGAGTTGAGCACTTAATTATTCTTTATTATATAGTGACCTTCTGTGTCTCTTCTTACTTTTTTTTTTTTTTTTTTTTTGGTACTAGAGATTGAACTCAGGACCTTGGACTTGCAAGGCAGGGGCAGTGCCACTGAGCTAAATCCCTGACCCTTCTTACAGTTTTTATCTTACATTCTGTATTGTCAGATATAAATATATTCACTTTTGCTTACATTAGGTTTCTATTTGCTTTGAATATCATGTTTCATTCTTCATTTTCAGTGTGGGTATGTCTTTATTGGTGAAATGAGTTTCTTGGGGGTTTGTTTATTTATAAATGAGTTTATTTGGGGGTTGTCTTTTTTATCCATTCAGTCAGTCTGTATGTATTAGTTGGAGGAGCTGATCTGCTTATATTCAAGATTATTACTGATATGTAAGCATTTAATCTGATCATTTTGCTGATTTTCTTCTAATTGTTTTGAATATCCTTTGTTCTTTTCTTCCACTCTTGTTAATCTTTGTGGTTTGACAGTTTACTGTATTGATAATGTTTAATATTTATTTGTTTGTTTGTTTGTTTTGGTACTGGAGATCAAACTCAGGTCCTTGTGCTTGCGCAGCAGGCAGCAAAACCACTGAGTTAAATCCCTGGCCCAATGTTTGATATTTATCTATTTCTCTTTTGTGTATATTCCATTCTAATGGGATGTCAATACTTCCACATGCTTTCATCAGTGTAGTTAGCTTTGTTTTGCTTCTGGATATAGGACTCCCTCAAATATCTTTTGTAAGTATAATGATGTCATGAATTCCTCTAGGTTTTGCTTTTATCTTATAGAATCTTTATTTCAACTTCATTTTGAAATGGTAGCCTTATTGGGTTCAGAATTTTTAGTTAGCAGTTATTTTCTTTCAGTACCTGTAATATGTTGTTATCATTCCATTTCCTCCTGACCTGTAATATTTGTCCTGAAAAAGATCTGCTGTTAGTCTACTAAAGATGCCCTTAAATGTAACTTGGTGCTGTTCTATTGTATATTTTAGTGCTTTTTTCTGTCTTATACTTTTGTTAATTATAACATACCACAGTGAAAATCTTTTCTGGTCATACCTACTTGGAGTTCTATAAGCCTCCTATGTATGGATTCACATACCCTTCTCAAGATTAGGGAAATATTTTGCTTTTATTTCATTGGCTAGGTTTTTTTGTTCTTGTTTGGGTTTTTTGGGTTTTTTTGGTACAAGGGACTAAACTCGGGACCTTGTGCTTGTGAGGCAGGCAGCCACACCACTGAGCTAAATCCCCAGCCCAAGCTAGGTTTTTTATGTCATTAACTTTTTTCTCTTCACATTTGGATGCTCTGAAAATATGGATATTTGTTCATTTAAAGTCACCAAAGGTCTTCAATGCTCTTTCCCTTTCCTTTTCCCTTACTTGAATATTTCAAAAGACCCATCTACAAATTCAGACAATCTTTCCTTCACTTTACCTTGTCTGATCTGCTTATTGATGCTTTGATCTCTGTTTTTTATTTGACTCACTGAGATCTTCTTTTCCAATATTTATGTTTTGTTCGTTTTTCAAAGTCACTACCTCTTTGCTGAATTTCATATTTATGTCATATAGTGTCTTCCTAATGTTACTTAACCATTTGTCTATGTTCTCTTGGATTTCATTGTACTTTTTATAATAAATCTTTTAAATTCTTTATCAGGCATTTTACCTGTATTGATTTCTTTAAGATGTGTTGTTAGAGAGTTATTAGGCTCTTTGGGATGTGTCAGATTACCTTGATTTTTTTTTCATATGTCCTGTGCCCCTATGTTGAGATTTATATCTGGTTGATCAGGTATTCTACCACTTTATGAGACAGTCTTCTGAGAAAGCAGCTTTCTCCTGAAATACGTCTTAGGGTGTTGGTTTGTTATACAATGTTGGCTTTGTCCAGCTGGACACCTAGGTATAGTCTCCCCATAGCTTATTTGGCTGTGGTTAATGACTTTGGGCAAAGTGTGTATTGTGGCAGAGATTTTACAGTCTCTACAAGCCTTTCACGAGTGGAGACACCCCAGTAGTTCAAGCAGGTGTGCTGCAGACAGCAGTAGGTGTGGGCCCTCACTGCATATGGGCCATTCCTGTAGTGGCCTTGGTGATGGCAGTTTGCTTTTGGGTGATGGCAGTTTCCTCAGGCTCTGTTGATGTTGGCTCTAGTACTACAGGGGTATCTGGCTCTGGCAGTTACTGCCATGGTGAGGGGCCTGAAGCACTTGTCCTCTGACCAGTCAGTAGTGGAGGCCCAGATCCTGCACAAGAAGGAGCAGATGTAGGAATGGAATGAGTTGATTGGCAGCAGGAGCCATGATGTTCCTCCGTTAAGCTTTATTGGTAGTAGATGCCCAGGTGTATATCTGTAGCTGAGGCTCCATTCTATTCCCTTCAGTTTCATTTCCAGAAAAGGGAATGAGCCTAGAGCCAGGCAAAGTTCCTTTCAGACATTTTGGCCATGCACACCAGAGTTAGGACAGCAGCTGGAGCCACGGGCATTCTTTTTGGCCCATTTCAACTGCAGTGTCCTCTATTCCCCGCTAGGTTACCACCTATCCCCTGCAGTTTAAGACATTCAGCAGGTTTGGGTCACAGTTACTCTGTTGAGTCAACTTTGGTTCATGAGGCAGCTACCCATGAGCCAGTGTCATGAAAATCTGTACAGTCCCAGAGATGGGCATATGCAGGGGTATCTGACCCCTACAGCAGCTAAGTTCATGTAGTAACCTTCTTCTCAAGATAGCTCTTAAATGTTTTCTGGGAGATGATGTGAAATACTTTACCAAAGTATAATTACTATGCAGATTTTAGGTTACTCATCTAAGTAGACTGCAAGCCTGTAGTGATTGTGAAACTTTGCAATAGCTAGGATTGCTGTGCTAAGGAGTTTGCTGTAATTCTTTTTCACCCTCACTCCTGCAAAGGAGAATGTCCCCCTGCCCTGGCTGTGGAACAAGGGTAACAGATTCTGGGGTGTTTTGTTTCTCTTTCTATGCTATGATTCCTGGTCTCTGAATTTTACCAAGTTCCAGTCTCTCTCTTTCTGATTTCCAGTATTTTCGCTTGGTTACTTGCCACAGGTGAGCCTGAAGATGGCAGGCTGTGTCTATCTGACTCATAGTGTAGCCCCTGGATGGCAGAGCTCTAGAGACAGTTACATTGTATCCTTCCCTGTTCCCTTCCTGTGCATGCCCCATCACGAAACAATCATGCTACATTCTGCCCAGGCCACTTGGACCACATAGCACTATTTGCCCCACCTTCTCTTCCTGTTTCCCTTCCACTATAAATAAAGAACACATGGTGCTACAGACGGCCATTATCTCCCAACAAGCAATGGTTCCACCTGGTCCCAGCAAAGAGTAGTCTTGGTCTTCGATGTCTTTCTTCATCTCCCACTGTTTTCTTTAGCTTCAGACCCTATGCTTTGTGGGTCACAGCAGTTACTTGCCTCAAAATGCAGTGGTACCCCGTTTCTTTAGTTCTTTGTGGATGAGGAGGAGGTTAGTGCTGGGCATTTGAATTCAAGCATCCTCCAGTGTGAAGATTTAAATGTTTGTGTGTGATTCCCTATGTTTCCTTTTTTCCAAGCTGACCATCATGAAACCATTGGACAGAATGAATCAGTAATGAGAAAGAGTGGAGTCCACACTGGACATATTGTATGAGTGGCATTCAAAGTCTTGTTCTATTAAGCTACTGATAGGTAGAGGAAATTTTGTTGCTGGAAGATATATTAGGACATCCTCCATAATGCTAAGCCAAATTTGAAATCTCCAAATAAGAAATATAAAGGTATAAATGAGAAACCCGATGAAATTCTTTGGATTAAGTAATAGGAAAGGAATGATATGTAAAGGGCCAGGGATGTAGCTCAGTGGCACCGTGCCTGCCTGGCAAGTACAAGGTCCTGAGTTCAATCCCTGGTATCAAAAAAAAAAAAAGTGATATATAGAAGTGGCTAAACTATATTGTAGAGGGTGCTGGGGTTGATGGGGTAAATTGGTCTGAATTTGTGTTTCTGGTCTTTCATTTGCAATGTACAAGTATCTTTAGGCAAGATACTTAACATTTCTGAATCTACATTTCCTCTTTTGTTAACTGATGGTTATTATGCTGGGTTACAGTATCAAATATAAAGTCCTGGAACTTAATAGACTCTCAGAATATGTCATTGTTCCCCTTCTTGTGTTGTTTTCTTTGTTTTCATAACTACGGAGCTCAACTTGGCCATAAATACACACAGCCTAATAAGGATATTAAGCTTCAAAAGGCAACTAAACTGCATCACCAGATGAGAAAGCATAAAAGAGGAAATAAACTGAAACAATTGCCCCAGGAATTTTGTTTATTTAATATAAATAATTATATCTTTAATATACTGGAAAATAGTTTCCAGCTTAGCAGGTAAAAAAATGTGTCAAAGGTTGATAAAGTTCAAGACCGCAATGCTCATACTGACAGTGTGTGGAAAAGAGTGTTGCTTTTATGAAGCAGTTTTTGCCTAGAAGGCAATGGACAAGCACATGAGAATCATCTCAGGGTCTTTCTCAAGTCATCTTATTTCTTCTCCCCACCATCCCCCAAATCTGACTTGTCACCTCGGGAGTAGAGGCCAGTTATGCTAGGATAAGTTATGCTATAGTAAAAACAAAACACCTAAACAAAAGTCCCTTTAACCCCAGCGGCTTACAGCAGCCAAGTGTACTATTTGTTCATAAGACCTGTCCACCAAAGGTTGCTGCTCCACTCCATAGCTCTTCACTGTGGGCCCCAGGCTAGAGGAGTGATATACAGCAAACCCTTAAGTTACGACCGGGCCTGACATATGAACAACTTGGGTTAATTAGGTTAATGGAAGGTTCATCTGTCTCTTGTTATCTATAGCATGTACCCAGGTAAATATCCAGATCTCAGCTGTATTGACTTAAAACCAACTTGAGTTACAACCAACCCTTGGGAACTGATTGAGTCCATAAATCAAGGGTCTACTGTATATCCTAAACATTACTCATCCCATGGGAAAGGGAAAGGCAAACCCTACACAGACCTTTAAGCTTCAGGTCGGAAGTTATGTGTCATCTCTAGCTTTACACTTGCCAGAGAAGGTTATGGTTAAAAGCTGGATGCAGCGAGTATCTGTGAACAGTAGTAAGGATTACCGCAAAGGACAAGACACTTCTCGCCACCCCAACACTATGCTTCTGAAATGATTGCCAGCTTCACTGAAGGAGGTTTGTCACAGCTGCTGGATCTGCCAGAGCTAAAAAAAACATGGATGAAAATCATCTTGATCCCATGGCCTCCCTTTGAGCTACAACCCTGTACAAAAGCATGAAATTATAGTCAAGAGAATTTAGGCAGATGTTTTGCCTAGCCAAGACTAAAACTCTGTTGTCTCCAAATACCTGTTGCTCTTCTTGCTTTGACCACATTTTTAGAAATTGACAACAACACTTCACTTGTGACAGGTACTGGATAGGACTCACTTGTTTAGAAAGCCCCAAGAATGATTTAACCAAAATAAAGAGAAGGCATGCTATTATTTTGTCTATTTGACAAGAAACCACAAATTAATTCATTCCTAAGAATTTTCAGTCTATTAAGAAAGCAGGAAATAAACATGGTCCTAAATTGTTAAGCATAATAATTCACATTATTCCATGCTTTTTCCATGGCTTTAAACTGGTGTGTTGATAATTTGAACTTATAGCTCAACTTCTCCCTGTTTTCCAATTCACCCTCTGCCTAAAGTCTATTTCTCTCTTGATGTTTTTAGACAAGTTACTTGGATTGCGGTCAAAGTCACCTAGTAAGCTGAAAGGACTTCTGTGTGTAGTTTTAACTCTAATAAGAATGAAAATGGCCGTATTTATGCTTTTAAAGTTATATAGGCACAAATCCAATGAACAAAGAGTATCTTTTTAAAAAAAATGGCATTCCTAATGACTTTATATAACTAACTGAAGTTACTGACTAGTAGTCATTAAATATTGACTCACTGGTTGGTTGCATCACTTTTGACATCCTTTACTGTCCAAAATATCTGCAAGAAAATGTGCCACTTTTCCCAGATAGCACACCTTAGTAGGGTTACAAGTCAAACAAGCAGATCTCCAGGATTCTCAGTGCCCACTAATATGATTTGGCTAAAGCATCTGCTCCACATATTCTCAACAATGGCTCTGGGTCTCACTTCTTCATATCAGATCTGAAGTTTATTTCCAGTTATTGCTAATATAGATAATATGTGGAAATGCTGCTTCTGACTCTACCAAGCTATTTTGTGCTGTAAATATTTAACTCGTCCTGTCATCTCTGTGTTGGACAATCGGTATCCACATTGCACTTTATGACTGAAAGATGTATTATAGATGTATATTATACATATAATGTGTTACATACAGTATGAAACACTACTGCCAAGAGTGACTGAGAGTGACTGAGAGATCTGGGTTTGTCTCAGTTTTAAAAAATAGTTAATCTTGAACACCTGATGTAATGTAGTAGAATCCCTTGTTTGGAAAAATGTTGCTAGTGATGGTTGTGCTTAAATTATTTTTTATATAACTACAGTCCCATTAGCACAGCTGGCAAAAATTAAAATTCCTTTGCATCATCTAATATTTAGTTCTGTTCAAGTTTTTCTTCATGTCTCAAATATCTCTTTGCACTTGGTTTTTGGGAATTGGAATGCAAACAAGATCTATAGTATTTGGTGGATTTTCCATATTCTAGATCTGGCTCATGGTTTCCTCATAGTACTTTGTGTTTTTTGGTACTAGGGATCGAACTCAGGTCCTTGTGCTTGCGAGGCAAGTGGTGGAACCACTGAGCTAAATCCTCGGCCCCTCCTCATAGTACTTTTCTTTGTTCCTCTATCTGCCTAATTTCCAGTACAGAGATTGCTAAATCTAGAGAACTGATTAAATTCTGATAAAATTTTATTTTTGGCAAGATCTTTCAGGGGTAGGACTGTGTATTTCTTCTTGTATTATATCAGGATGCATATAACTTCTGGTCATTCCTCTTTTAGTGATATTAAGATTACTCAAGCATATTGTTGACCAGCATGGGTAGAGTTTGGATTGCTAAATCTGTTCCTGCACAATCAACTTCGTGGGCAGAGCTGTGGCTATCTATCCAGGGTGGACTCCATATTACAGTTGTTGATTAGTAGCCAGTAAACCTGGGAAATGTAGAAGTATCCATTTTTAGAAGAATCATCTAAATAAATGAAGTCAACTTCAGTGACAAAAATTTATTTTCTATGGTAGAATCAATGGGCCTGAAAGGCAAGAATTTTAGCATACAAACTGATGTGTCATTCCATTATTGGACTAGAATTAACCCCTAAAAGCAAACTGAAATCTGAGGAAAGAACGTGCAAGGTCAAATGAAATAGTATATTATGAAGGACTCATGTATGTGCAAGGTTGCTAAATTCTGGGATTGTACATGTTGATATGGGAATATTGACACAATATTTTGTACAAGTTACATGTGCCCTCTGAATAAAGATCCTAAAAATAACAATTGATTATAGGTAAATAGTATAGCAGTATGTTTGGGAATAGGACTCACTGGCAAAAAGCAGGGGCCTTCAAGGATAATAGCAAAATTCTCTAAAGGTTACATTTAAATCATTTAGGGCTCCAACCTAGCTCAGTTTCACGGAGTGAAAAAGCATGTTTCAGCCACCAAAATAAATTTATAAATATATCTAAATATATAAATAAATTTACAAGTATACATAAATTTATATAGTTGGCCTAAATACATAATCTAAACCAAAGTTTCTGATAAAGTTATGGTTTTTAAATGTGCTCTGTTCCTCACCTACAAAGGAGGGAGTGAGAACCACTATTTTGAACCTAAGATCCATTGCCAAGAACTGAGTTCTCCAAAGTTGTCTGGAATTACTGTGTGTGTGTGTGTCTGTCTGTCTGTCTGTCTGTCTCTTTGGTTAAACTATGTACAACCTTAAATGTATCATTTTAATCATTTTTGAGTATACAGTTCTGAAGAATTAAGTGAATTCTCAGTGCTGTGCAATTATTATCTGTAACCTAAACTTTTTCGTTTTCTCCAACTAAAATAGTACCCATTAAACACTAACACTCCTTTACCCCTGAGCTCCAGTCCCTGTCAATCACCACTTTTCTGTCACCAAACCAGTCCCATTTTGTCCATGTGCATGCATGGGATGCCAATCATTAAACAAGTTTTGCCAAATAGAATTTATTTATGAAGTAGCCAAGCATGTGGAGATGGGAGAGTAGGTCTCAAAGAAGCCTCCCCAAAGATAGGATTTAGATGTGTTTACGTGCTAAAGAAGCAGAGTGGTCTAAGGAGAGGGAAAGGCGATTAGAGGTAAGAAGTGAAGTGGTTGGTGGTCTGTGCATGCACAATCAGACTTCCTGGCTTTTCGTAGGATGCATGTCAGAAAATGGTCCATTATCATGAGCTGTGGATGGGCTTTTAGCTATATGATGTCAAAATGTCACCACTGCACATCTGCACAGGCCTGAATGAAGTAGTTGGTGGCTCCAACTGATTCAGGCTAGACAAGGATACCCCTAAATTTCTGAAACACAATCTAACCAACCATTACTATTCTGACCACATGTCAGAGGTATCCTCTATAGCAAAGCTAGTAGGTGTCTAATACTTTATTGTTTAGCTAAGCACTTATAAATTAACTGCTAAAAACAAGCAACTAGAAGCAAATAAAGCAAGAAGTTTTACTCAGATTTTCTGTTGACTTCACTACTTTCTGTCTCTATGAATTTGACTGCTCTCAGTATCTCATACAAGTAGAAGCATACAATATTTGTCCTTTTCTGGTTGCCTCTATCACTTAGCATAATATCTTTGAGGTTGGTCCAAGGTGCAGTATATGTCAGAATTTCCTTCTTTTTGAAGGCTGAGTAACATTTGTGTTGCGGGGGGAGGATATGTGCGTGCGTGCTTATGTGTGTACATACCACAGCTTGTCCATTCATCCATTGATAGACCCTTGGATTTCTTTCACCTTTTGGCTATTGTAAGTCATCCTGCTGTGAATGTGATTGTACAAATACTTGTTCAAGTTTCTGCTTTTGCTTCTTCTGGATATATCACCAGAAGTGAAATTACTGGCTCATAAAGTAGTATTTAATTCTTTAAGAAATGGCCATGTCATTTGCACCCCCACCAGCAATACACAGAGATCCATTCTCTCCACAAGATTCCCAACATTTGTTTTCTTTGATTGTCTGTCTGTCTGTTTGTTTTTTAAATAATGGCCCTCCTAGTAGGTATGAAGTAGTATCTTATGGTTTTGATTTGTAGTTCCCTAGTGATTACTGGTGCTGGGCATCTTTTCATATGCTGGTTTGCCACTTGTATATCTTCTTTATTATTCATTTTATTGGTGCATTTTATATATACATAATGATAACATTTATTATGGGGAATTTCTATCAACTTGGATAGCTTCTTGATGCAATGTCTATTCAAGTTTTGTCATATATTTTGAGTCATGGTCTACATTACAGATGTTAGAGCCCTAAAACCTTAGACTCTAATCTCAATTCTATAGCTTTTTAGCTCTTAGATTTTTAAAAATCTCTCTGAGATACCATTTCCTAACTGTAAAATGGCAAGATTAGAACAATCCTAAATGGGTTTTTGAGAAGAAAATGAAACAATATCCTATATAACATACCTTGGATCTTTGTTATCCTTTCCCACATGCTAAGATTTGATGACTGTGATATCCATACATCAGAAGAAGATAAAGAAATACAATCAACAACAAAATGATGAAATGGTATAATGTTATATCTACAAGGTTTCAATAATCATGAACAAAGTGATAGAAGAGACCATCTCTGTATTCTCCTTGACAAGATATGTCTGCTCTAGCTCTTACTTTAAAAGCAAACAAAAAATTTAATAATCGATCCCTGAATTCTTTCTGTTAAGGGATTAAAGACCAAGGTGAGAAAAGAGTGCATTTCACAGAGTGCTCTAGGATGAAGAGTCACTAGTACATAGATACAAACCTTAAGTAGATGCTTCAAGTGCTGGCCTTGTTATTGCACTATAGTTGAGAAGCTGATATTGGCCAATTGGCTACCAATAGATTCCTTGGATAGTCACCTCTTTATCATACTGATCAAGTCATCAGCAGTTAGAAGCCAACGATAGGAGACAGACCACCTGGGACTGCAAAGCCTTCCTCTCTAAGAACATTTTCTTGTACTAGATTCACATTTAGTTTCTCTTGCTCCTGGGTTTTCTGGGAACACATTCTCTTCAGATCTCTGAGGCTGCCTGTCGATCCCTCTTCTCACCAGGCTCACCCAGTAATCTCTGGCAATACCCACAGATCTCAGTCTCAGTCTGTTTCCAAGAATTTCAGGTACCTGTTGAGCCATGAGCAAAATACTAAGGTGGAACCATGCAGGTAATGTCCAGTACTAGTGTGGGAAATATGGGCAAGTGTGAAGGAGTCTGAAGGAAATGAGCATTTAATGAGTGCCTAGGGTAAAAGAACAAAAAATTACTAATGTGGGAATGTACATAAACTTGAACAACTCCTCCAGCCTGCCAAAGGAAATTTTGAAATTGCCAACCCAGTTTTCATCTTTCTTCTAAAGAATATGGACTCTTTATGCTAGGAGAGGGGCCAAGTAAATCTACATAATAAAAGGCTGAGAAAGAGAAGATGGGGGAAGAAGAGGAAAAATAAGTCACAGGCGAGGGGTGAGGAATTTTTTTTTTCCAGGAATTGTGGAGGAGAAAAGCCCCTGAGGAGTTGCCCAGTAGGAGTGAAGTGGCAGGGAAAGGAAGAGAATTTTGATAAGTGTTGCTCAAATATTTGGCCTCTCTTTAATGGAACTTTAAAAAATTTTTTGGCAGTTGAACTATGCTTTTTCAAATTTTATTCCATGAGATTAGCTATGTGGGAACCTCAGATTTATTAAGATTACACTAACATATTTATCTACTTTTCTCACATGGATTCAGAATTTGATGGATCTGTTGTTGCATTTTATAGAAACAGTAGGACACAGCAAGACTTCTTGAATCAGGCTGAGTTCAAAACCAGCTATAACTACATATTAGCTGTGTGTAATACCTAACTGCTCTGTCTCAATATTATCATCTGCACGATAAAAATAACAAAATTAGCTCCTAGATTTTTCTTTTTTTCCGGATTGGATTTACATTTTACTTTAAAAGGGGGGTGAGGGGAGTACATACCCAGGAGGAAAACAGAATGGGGAACAACAATGGTCTGAGACTGAGTTCTAAGAATTTCCCCTACAGTGATCGAGTTTGTTGGGCATTATTTCTCCTGCTGGCATACAGCTGCTTACATATGAACAAGGATACAGACAAGGAACTGTCAAAGTTTAACCCTAATGGAAAGGAGGTTAAGTTACCATATACAATGTAAGTGAGCGCCTAGATTTTTCTACAATAATGAAATTATTTCAATACTAGGTGATGTCTACTAATTATTCAGTCATTTCTGTTCATCTGATCCTTACAGATGATAAAACTGAAGATTTGAGCAACTTGCTGAAGTTCACATAGTCCGTGAGTAAAATTTCCATATAAAATATAAGACATATTGTTGAAATTAAATTAGGGATCAACAGCAATTACTTTTTAATATAAGCATGTTCCAAATATTGCATGGAACACATAATAAAATGTACTTGTAGTTTATTTTTGCCAATTCTGGTATCCATGAAGAGTGTTACTGTTATTGAAACCCAAGTATGCTCAGTGCTACATCATGATCTTCCATTGGCTCCAGAGGAGTAGACAGAGACTTAGAAAGGGTGTGAACACCAAGAATTTGATAGACAGCCAGGGATTTACCTCAGTGGTTCTGCCGCTTGCCTTGCAAGCGCAAGGACCAGAGTTCAATCCCCAGTACCAAAAGAAAAAAAAAAAAGAAGTTGATAGACATCTAAGGGAAATGCCATCAAAAGAAAAAGTGAGCACTTCCTGTGTGTCCAAACCATGCCAAATGAATTCTCTCTAAGCTATGCAGCAACTCAGCTAGGTCAACATATTAACCTCACTTTACAGGAGGGAAAATTGCAAGTCCAAGACATCAAGTAACTAACCAACAACACAATAGATGAAATAATAGAGTGGAATTTCCAAATTCAGACTTATTATCTTAGTCTGTTTTATGTTGCAATAACAGAATATCTGACAGCGGATAATTTACAAAGAGAAGAGGCTTGTTTAGTTCACAGTTCTGGAGAGGAGAAACTTCATTAACATTTCTCTGCCATCTGCTCAGCACATCATGAAGGCCATTTTGATATATCATGGTGGAGAGCATCACGTAACAAGATAGAGCATACATCCAAAGAGAGCTTGCTTTTATAACAAAGCCAATTCTGCAATAATTCATTAATTTATGAATGGATTAATCCATTCATAAAGGCAGAGGCCACATGACCTAATCACATCCGAAGACCTCACCTCCAAATACCATTAACATTATGACTGGGATTAAGTTTCTAACACATGAAGTTTAAGAGACTCATTCAATAGCTGTCTTCTTCTTAGAATGGTTTTGCTGAGGAGGATTTGTAAGGCATAGAGTGATAACCTATTGTTTCTCGAGACTACCTAGGAAAATGTGATACCTCTGTAAATGACTAATGGTCTACATAGGAGAATGGAGGATAGGCTGTCCTCTTACTGGTTTAACCTTATAGACCACTAATGTGTAGATTCCCCAAAGCAAAAGCCAATCCAGTTGAAGGTCTGCATACCCTGCAGTTGTTGGATGGCTGCCAAAGCTGCACTTAGCAAGAGAAGGGAAGTTCCCTCTCTCTTATTCTTGGGGCAGACAAAGTTAGTCACGTGACCTGTGTGAAACTGTGTGTAAAGTCACCAAAATGACACACATGAAAAAATTAGTTCACCACAGGGCCGGGAATTTAACTCAGTGGTTCCAGCGCCTGCCTTGCAAGCCAAAGGTCCCAAGTTTGATCCCGGTACAAAAAAAAAAAAAAAAAAAATTAGTTCACCACAGCTCTCTCAGAGTCAAACACACATAGATTTTTTTCATAATTATTTTTAGGAACAGAATCTCTGTTTGACTGAGTGAGAAATTAATTACTTTGGGAAAAATCTTTTCTGATAGACCTGAAACACAGAAAAAATCTTGTAAGTTTGTTTTTCACATTCACCAAACGCCATTAGCAATTTTAATTCCTGAGTATCCACTTATTCAGTGGAGACAGACAGTTTGGAAGAGACTCTTGTTACCTCAGTCCAAATCGGCTGACATTTAACTGGGAAACTGGCTCTGTTCTTAGATGAGAATGATTATACTTCTGGCTGTAGAAAGGAAATTCCGATAGGCCTTTGTTTCTTTAGACAAATTGCTTTTGATTACCTGCAATATGGCATGACTCTACAAGGCACTGAGTAAACAGTGACTCATTATAGTTTAGACATTACTCTTATGGAGCACGTGGATAGCTTGCCTCAAAAATTAGCAGATTTGGGCCAGGGATTTAGCTCAGTGGTTCCACCACCTGCCTCACAAGCACAAGGACCCAAGTTCGATCCGCAGTACCAAAAAAAAAAAAAAAATTAGCAGATTCTCTACAGGTTCAATATCTCTCACCTGAAATATTAAGGGAAAAAATGTTTCAAATTTTGGAGCATTTCAAATTTTCAGATTAGAGTTACTCAAGCTGGTACTACAATTGGAGAAAAAAAATAACAAAATTGTTGATCTGTAAGAATATGTAAGAAAAATTGAAGTTGTTTAACACATGTTCTTTGAGTTTGAGGTCACTTTCAGTTCTCGGTATGTGGGCCTCTCAACATTCAAGCATGTATGATTCCCATTTATTCAAAAGAAAAACACAAGTTGAGGCAAAATGAATGTTTACTACTTTAGCTGGCCTTCCACATTAATATTGGGAAAGTTGTTTTTCTTTGACAAGTACAGTTGTTCCTTTGTTAGGCAGAATTTGTTTAGTTGAAAGTGACAGGAGCCAACTCAATGTGACTTAAGCTAAAAGAGGATTTTCTTGGGTCATGAAATCAAATTGTTCTGCAAGTGAATCTGTATGGATCAAGACCTCAAGAGCATCAGGAATATTTCTTCTCCCACCTCTTTGTTCTGATTTCATTTGAAGGTCCAAAGAGCTTCTAGTTTACATTTTCCAACTTGGCATAAAAAAGAAAAAAAACCTTATTCATAATTCCCACAAAATTCCCTACCTCTGAATCCATCAGTCAAAATAATTGGAGATAAAAGTGTGCAAACTATGGAAGGTTTTGATTGCTTGCGTTTGGGGTAAGGCAATTCTTCTAGAGTAAGGAGGAGAGAGGCTGGAGAGTTAAAATCATCCAAAGAAAGTTGAGGGACTGTAACTTGAGAGGAAAGGGAAATCCATATTTAACAAAGAGAAACAAAATATATCAAATACCCTTTTAAAACACCCTTTCCATGCCATTAGATATACTAAATAACAAATTTTTAAGAGCAAAAGATTTTTGTGAAAGTATAAGGACTGATAGTGCTACAGTTTGGATGTGGTTTCTTCCCTAAAGTTTCGTGTACTGCAAGTTTGGTCCTCAGCACAGCAGTATTGATGTGGTGGAAACTTTCAAGAGATGGAGTCTAATAGAAGATCATTAGGTCAAGGAGGCACCACCCTCTGAAGGGAATTAAGTAGTTCTCATGAGACACTGGTTAGTTCTCTGACAAAGGGGTTGTCATAAAAAGTCCAAAACTGACCCTTCTCCAAACTCTGCTTTCCTGTGTCACCATGTGATTGCCCTCTCCCTCTTGGATGTGCCCCTGCCATGATGCCATCTGCCAACTTATAATGCAGCTGGGAAGACCCTTACAAGAGGCTGAATAGATTGGGCAACCAAAAAGTTGTTTAAGAATGAGATATAATTTCATATGTCTTAAGTATAGAGCCCAGTTCACAGTAGGAACTCACAAAATTTTTACTTTTTTTGTTGTTGTTTCTCTCTTTCCATAAGTAAATGATGTAGGGGGGAAATATTCAGTGAACTAGCCTGCTGACTCTCACCAGGACCAGTTACATAATTTCCAGGTCCAAATGTAGCATGAAAACAAATGGGTCCCCTCAAAGATTAAGAATTTCAAGATGGTGACAGCAGAGTATTAAATCAAGTGGCCTTCTGAGCATAAGACTTTACGCAGCTATGGAGGTTGCAGACCAGTTAAGAGGGCTCTGATCCTCACATTATTCTTGCTAAAAGAAAGGAATGTGAAAGAAGATCACTTCAGAGAAAGAACAGAATGGGAGTATTTGTCTAAGGTCTACCTCCCAGAGAAAAATCTCCGAGAGTAAGTTCCATTTGCTTCCCCCGCTGGGAGCATGGATGGGAGATGGATCCATTCCCAGGAGATGCCACTTTCAATTGATTTTAAGGAGGTGTAGAGGAAAGAAGAAAGGCTAACTTTCTTTTCCTCTAATTTGGATGAGAAGCTTTCTGGAGATGGAAGACAAATGACAGTAGGGAAAAGAATTTTCAGTGGAATAGCATTATAAATAGCTCTGAAAGCATAACAAAGTGAAGCCAATAAAAATGGATGTCACATCATCTGAAATTCCACAAAGATTCGCTTTCAACAATATACTTTATTAATAAAACTGTTTTCTTTGCTCCATTAAAATCATAAAGCTAAGCAATTTTGGGTTGGGTTAATGTCATTTTTGTCCGTACTCAGATAACTCACTTGAGCAACAAAGAACTATTTTGATCTAAGAGATTTAAAAATACATTATTGAAAATTTAATTGCTATAATTGCCGAAAAATCTTGTTTATGCTCAATTGTGGATTATTTTACTGTTCAACAATAGGGAAGAGGATCTAAATAATCCTCTAATTTCCATATGCCTCAAAGATAAAAGGGAAAATCCTCTTGCTTTTCCTGATCCAAGATGGTGACAGTGGTTCCCCAACTTTAAATTTAGGGTCAAGATATTGGACCATGCCCTCCTCATTTTGATTTAGATAGCAGTTTAGCCTGCATTTTAACCATCTTCAGTAGAAAAGTGACATCATCAATTTGAACATTAAACATACATTTAAAACCCAATGTATACAAAAATAATAAACTAGATGACAGGGACATATTTACTGTAGAATCCCAAATAAAAGATAAAGTAAAATTAAATAAAAATATAAAAACAGAGTTTTGAACAGTAACTTAAGAGAGGGCTCACTAACAGGCAAGAAGCCTCAGGAAGGGATGGTGGTTAAAAAAACAGAACATGAAGAGAGGAAAAATTGCAAAACAATTTTGCTTTTGGCATATTGTCAAAAGCCTAACCAAACTCTTTCCAGGGGACCATGGAAACATGATTAACATTTTATGTTTTTCACTTTTCAATGAAGAGTTTGCAGTAGTTATGTTCTGTTTCCACAACTGACATGCATTCCCCATGTAGAGCTTCTCACTGGGGCTCATAATCACAAGTGAGTAACAGTAGCTTAATTTACTTCAAGGATAAATTTGGATCTAATCAAAAGAAAGATTTAACAGTACCTTCACTGGTCATCTCAGGGCTTTCATTGTTCCTCACAGCATATTTATCCCAAAGAAAGGCAGAAAAACCTTTCTTTTAATTGACTCTTGAAGATAAAACTTGAAGAATATGGGAAACAAGTCCTATTAACCATTATTGTCTCATTGGCTATCATACTTAGGCCCTAAAGATTTAAATTAAGGTCCTGCACATCAGAATTGCCATAAAACAGATTTCTGGACCACATCACCATCTGGAGTAGAGTCTTGGAATCTGTATTTTTAAAACCTCCCATAATGATCCTGATTTGAGACCACTTACCTCTGTACAGTTTAGTCTTTTTTCTCTCAGAACAGAACAAAGATTTATCCTGTTTCATAAACATCAAAACTTGCTACAACTGTCTTTCATCAGGAAGATCGGCTTAGAGCATGTATCTCTACATAGAGTACCACCCCCTTACCCATGGTTTTGATTTCTGTGGCTTCAGTCAACTATAGTCTGAAAATATTAAATGGAATATTCCAGAAATTCACAATTCATAAGTTTTAAATTGTATGCTGTTCTGAATAGTGTGATGAAATCTCACATAGTCACCCCCAGGGTGTAAATCATTTCTTTGTCCAGCATATCTATACTGTATATACTGTCCTCCCTCTAGTCACTCAGTAGCTATCCAAGCTATCAGAGTGACTGTTGCAGTCTTGCAGGGCTGTGTTCAAGTAATCTTTGCTTTTTAAAAATATAAAGTTTATTTTAACAGATATATAAAAATATATAAATTGTACATATTTATGGGGTGCCATGTGATGTTTTGATACATGCATACAATGTATAATAAACACATCTGTCTCCTCAAATATTTATCATTCTTTAGGGGGAAAACACTCAAAATCCTTTTTTTCTAACTCTTAGAAATTTAAGATGCATTATCATTATCTATAGTCACCCTATGTAAAGTAGCACACCAGAACTTCTTACTTCTATCTAACTATACAAGTAACCTATATTTAGTAGCTTAATGCTATACCACAATGTCAAGGTCATTCCCCTCACTTTGTTTCTTCATATAACCATTATATCATCTCACATCATCACCCGAAGGACAAGCATAGTGTAATACATTTTGAGACTTAGCACATTGTGTTGCAATAATTCTAATTATTATTAGTTATTGATAATCTGTTATTGTGCCTAATTTATAAGTTAAGCTTTAACATAGGTGTATATGTATGGGGAAAAAAGCAGTATCTGTAAGACCAATACCATTCATGGTATCCATGGGGGTCTCAAAACATATCTCCTGCAGATGAAGGAGGACTACTCTAGATTAGGTTAAAACAAGGATCAATAAGCTCTGACCCCACAGGTCAAGTCTGCAGTCTATTCATGTAAATAAAACTTTATTGGAACCCAGCCGCACCCATTTGCTTATGCAACCTTTATTGCTGTTTCATTGTTTAAGATCAGATTTGAATAGTTGTTTCAGAGACTGTATGATTCCCCCAAACTAAAATATTTGCTATTTGACCCTTTACAGAATGTTTGTGAACCTTTTGTTTAGAAAATAATAATACCTAATATTTTTAAGAGTTTATGACATACTTGAAATTAGACCAAGTGTGGTAGATGTATCATCTGATGGAATTCTCTCTGGAGATCAGGCGAGGAGGGTAGGATTTAATCTTCACTTTTCATTTAAGGAAACCAGTACAAACAAATTCCATAACACAGCCAGGTTTACCCAGCCGGTGAAGAGCATAGCTAGGATTTAACCTCGAACTCCACAGCCCGTGCTAGTAGCCTATCCTGATAGTAGTTACTCTTCTTTACAACACAAAATTTCCTCAGATGCCTGCCTTAGTTGGAAGAAAACCCCTAAGTGAGGGCATCACTTAAATAAATGATTCATTAATCTGGAAAAAAGGGAAGAATTTGACTGGATTTTACCCAGCCATTAATGAGCTTGTTAACCCTGACCTTTCAAATCAATCTTCTATATTTACCTCTACCTTTTAGGGAGGATTCAATCATTTTCTAGCAATAAAGCACATTTTCCTCTTCTTGCAATCTAATGATCACTTGCTATAATACTAGAAATCATAGCAGCCCATCAAACCATTAGTTATGCAGAAAACCTATTAATGGACAATATTCACCATTGCATTTTCTTTCAAGTCAATGAAAAGGAAACAATTTATTACAAGGGCCTGATATCTACTTGGTCCATTAAGAGAGTCCTTTTCAGAGTTATATATTATGTCAACCATATTTAGGCCCCAAGGTAGTTAGGACAAGCCTAGGCTTCCCTCACTGGCTTATTCACATAGAGTTGTGTGGCCTTTCTGGAAATCAAAACTTCTTAAGTATCAGCTTCCTCATCTGTAAAATAGGGATGACACCACCTACCTCAAAGAGTTCTTATGGAGATTAAGCCTTTAGCTGTACCTCAGTAAGTAAGATGCTGAATATAGAAAAAGTATTTTATAAATTACAGATAGATTAAAATACTTTTTCTCTAGTCCCAAAGATGTTCAGTCATCTAAAAATTAAACCATGCTGGGGAAGATTCCTCACAGAGCCTACCTCAGGCATTGTATTAGTCAGTTTTTCATAGCTGTAACCAAAATACTTGATTGTACAACTTAAGAGAGAAAAGTTTTATTTTAGCTTGTCCTTACAGACAGCTCAGTCTATGATTGGCTGGCTCTGAGGTAGAAACATCATGGTGGAAAGGAGTAGTAAGTGAAAACTGCTCAACTCATAGCAATCAGGAGCAGAGAGGGGAAGAGCCAGAGGAAAGGTCAGAGATGAGATATAATTCCCAAAGTCCTACCTTCATGACCCATCATACACCCAGAAGTATCTTTTACTAATCCCTTAGGCAGATCCCAAGCCAATCAAGATTAACCATCACAGTTGAGCCCTTGTCAACTTGACACACAAACAAATCTCCTTCCACCATACTTAATCTCTAAAGACATTAACAAGTTCATAATTCTGCTTAACATGATACAACTATCTTGTATACAGCTCAAAATGTACTCATTCCTTCCCCAAAGTCTGATCTGTCTCAACATTGCTCAAAAGTCCAAATCCAAAGTCTCTCTAAGACTAAAGGCAAACTCTTACCTGTGAACCCTATAAAATATAAAAAGCAAGTTACATTCTCCCAAGATACAATGGCACAGGGTAAACAGGCATCTGACAAGGCTGAAAAGGGATTCTAGGAAGGCATCCCAGAGATGGCAGTCACTTCTCCGGGAGAAGGGCACATTTCAACTAAAGCTGAAATTTTCAAAGTATACTTTTAATTCTCAGAACTACCCAGAGATTAGCCTGCTCTACTGGTTTATTTCTCTGCACTGAATGCCTGGCCTCTGTGAGATTTCCAGCCTCAGAAAAAAAGAAGGGGGGATCAAGGGCAATGTTTAAAACAATACACTCAACCACCAAATACTCTGAGAGCTTCTAGTATCTGCCTAGAAGTGTTAAAGCCCAGGATAAAGGAGTGACAAGACATGGTTTTCAGTTTACAGCTTTTTTCAACAAGGCAAAAACCCAAATAAACGAACAAATCTATGAAATAGAAACATGTGGTCCTTGCCTTAAGGAACCCTCGTTCTGGGGTCAACCAAGTGACGGTTCAAGCCAAGGTTGCCAGCCCAGATTGGAATATGATCACATGGAGGCCATGGGGAGAGATTCCTGTAGGCTTAGAAAACCAGCACAGGAGGCATGCACTGAACTGGCTTCCACAGCATGAGTAGAAGCCTTCTCCCTGTGGAAAGGAAAGAAACTACATTCTCACAAATAACCAGAAATCAGGAACTAGAAGCTGTGTTCAGGAAGGGAGTATAGCAGTACGTTCAGCCTTGCTGAAACAAAAAGTTGGAATATATAAGGTATCAGAGGCAGGATCTGTAGGGTAGTTTGAGAGTATGTTATTGATAGATGTGACAGTCTGAGGAGGTGAAATTTTATTGTGAGTGTTAAATAGTCCTACACCCTGGGCAATCTCTAGAAATAAGTCTCTGCAAGAGACAGAGTTGACTGTCATGGGTACATCTCTTCACTTCCCCTGCTCTCCAATTTGAGTGGCTTCCTAAGAAATCTAAGCAGATTGGGTGGCATCTTAGCACACTGCATGCTTGGCATCCCAGCTGCAGCATTTAAACATCAGTGAGGTAATGTCCCGTGTGTGTATTTGGTTTCAAGGATGACTGGGAAGGCAAAAAAGTAGATGGCCACCAGTTTTACAAGTCCTTGGGACAGTTCTCCAGAGGGGAAAGCCCACTGTATTCCTCTCCTATGCCCAGGGCAGCCAGTTTGTCTCAGTAGATTGGAACAGATCCCCGCTTTTTTGCTTGAGTGCATGAAGTAATTGAATGTTTTAAGAATTTGATGTTTGGAGAATATGAACCTTTTAACATCAGAATCACACTTATTTTGGCAGCAGACTTGGGCACAAGAAGTGCCTGGGAACTGAGTCTGACTGAAGCAACCACAGCCTTCCTTCTCCTTGGGCTCTCTCTGGGACAGACCCTTGTCTCTGGAGCAGCCACCAGGGCAGCCATGCTGTGAAATTCTTTTTCTCTCTTTTTGCCAAGCACACAGGGCTCGATTCCAGTGATTTCTTGTGCTTATGTTATAGATTGGACTTGCCTCTATTCTTTAATTGTTAAGCAACCCTGTGAAAGGCCCATCATTATGCAGATGAAGAAACTGAGATATAGAGAGTTTAAGGAATGAAAGTCTTTAACTACCAGAGGTGGGATTTGAACCCTGGGCTCATGTCACAGTCATATAATCTGGGGCTGGGAGCTTGACCTCTTGGAGCTGCCATTTTGTCCTCTGTAAGATGAGGGTGACAAAGCCACCTCCTAGGGAAGACCTAGGGAATGGTATAAATATGCCATTCTCACACTTGTCCTGGTGCCTTTCACAGAACCAGCCACTGTCATTGTCATCAGCCCATGCATAAAAGGGACATGCAAATGAAATACTTTTTGAGATATTATTCCCCTCCACAGGACCTAGTCTAAGTGGAACATGACATACAGTAATGCACCATATAATGATGTTTAGGTCAACAGCAGACCACATATACAATGAGAGTCCCATAAGATATTTTTTTTTGCAAAGTTCCTATTGCATAGTGACATTGCACCCATAAAAATATCACAGGACAGTACTTTCCTTATGTGTGTGTATGATGATCATGCTGGTGTAAACAGACTTCCTACTGTACCACCAGTAGTATGAAATTATCGTATGCACAATTATGAACAAGCATGATACTTGATAAGAAATGAGTATGCTGCTGATTTCCATATTTCTTATACTATTGTTTTCATCATTGTGTTAGATTGTACTCCCTCTACTTATTTTTTAAAGGTTTACTGTAAAACAGTGTGTTGTTTTAAGCACACTCCTTACAGCCTCGGCATGTAGTAGATGTACTATGTAGGTCTGTGTAAGTATAGTCTATAATGTTCAAACAACGCCATGATGGCCTAACAGTGCATTTCACATACTATATCCCCATGGTCAGGTGATGTATGTGCACTAAAGGCATAAATCAAAGGCACATTTGATTACCCAGAGAAACCATTCAGCAGAGGGTATCAGGCCTTGCAAAGATGAGGGTCATAGGGGTAGACAAAGTAGCACTTCCCTTGGATCTTGATGCAAGAATGAGGACGTAAAAATGGCATAGGCAAGGTTTGGATCCAGGCAATGGCATGATATATCCAACTAATTAGAGAAATACAAAGATTTCATTGTAGCACTGTTTGCAACTCTGGGAAAAAACACAGCAGTAGGTGATTAGGTTAAATGATTATGATCTATCTGTAGAATAATATAGTCTTGAGAAGTTGAAGATAGACAGACAGACAGACAGACAGACAGAGAGGCAAGCACTGAAGACTACCCATACTAGAGTAAACTGTCTTCCATAAGGACCCATGGTTTCCTGTATTTCTCTTTGGTAGCACTCATCCCGTGTGTGGATTATTTATAGAGTGATTGAACAATGTGTGTTTCTCCCTCATTAGTCTGTGTGTACAGTGAGGTAGGGACCACAGGACACTTAGGCTAGCCATCATATTCCCACTGTCTAACCAAATGCCTGGCACATAATGAGTACTTACTCAAATTTGTTCAGAGTCGTTACATACATACAGGAATGAAGGAATAAATGAACCTACATTACATTTGCAAGTAAAAAATACCAATTATAAATGACCTCTGGCATTAAGAAGGCAAATCCTGCCTGTTAATGGTGTCCAGAAGAATTCTCAGCCCTGGCTCGGGTCCACGGAGGAAAGAGAGCCAGGAGTAGGTCCGTCTGCCCTGGGTACCCTTAACTTGTGTGGCAGCAACTTGCTTACTCATTCCTATGTTGGAAGCCAGCCAAAGACATTCTATATTATATGTGTATATAAAAATATGTATTATATATAAAGACATATGCATATGCTATGTGCATGAGAAAATGATATCATGAGCAACTTATTTGGAATATTATTCACTAAATACATGCAGTGATTTTCATTGGGTGGTCTTGACCTTTCAATTTTCTCAGTTACTTTAGTTTTCTGATGTGCTTATAACCTTTATGAGCAAGGAAAAATGGGCTATTTTCATGTTAAAGGTTTAGTTACCTTTCACCTCCCCTGGCACTGTCCTTCCATGTTCTGCTCTTCCTCCTCCCTAGCCCACTCCTCTGGTCTAGACACTAATCTGCCTCACCCTCAGTTCTCCAGCCTCTGGAGGCTCTGCCAAGGAAACTAAGCAAATCCCTACCTGGAAAAGTGCTGGGGAACAACCTCTCCTGAATGTGTAGGGCCACCTCATAGCCCTTCAGCAGCTGATGGTGGCTGGGCTTCTCCAAGTCCTGTCATAACAGAGGGAGGAAAGAGGAAGTATATATTCAGAAGTCTGAAGAACAGAAGGGTACTCAGCCTACAGGCAAGATGAAATGGCATATCATTCAACCAACCAAAGGCACTCTTTATTCTAAGGAGATAATAGCTATCTATGAAATAGCTGCCTTGTGACTACTCATTTCTCCCATTCCACCTGCACAGTAGAGACCTAATGCAGCACACTTTGTCATCTAGAATGTCACTAACTGTTCCCATTGGACAGTGAACAGAGTATCTGACTAGAGTATCTGACTAAGAGGCCTCACAGCTGCCTCAGAGTTCTCCAGAGAAAGACACCCAAGAGGACAAACACATAGATATTGTATTAACTGTAATATATTTATGTATGTATTAACTATAATATATTTCTGTATGTATTATCTATGAGGAGATTTATTGTGGGAATTGGCTCATGCCATCATGGAGATCAAGTCCCAGGAAGCCATAGAATCAGGAAATCTGGCAGTGTATTTAGTCTAAAACTAGTGCCTGAGCCCCAGAAGTAATGGCAGTGGAGTATAGGGGGAGGTTGGGTGAGCCAGCTCCAGCAGAAGCACATTTACCTTTCTTCCTCCTCCTTGTTCTCTTTGGCCTCTCCAAGATTTGGATAATGCTTGCCCTCATCAGTGAGGGCTGATTGTTAGTAAGACCACCAAACCAAGAGCTAATCTCTTCCAGAACTGCCTGGTAGACACACCCTGAAACGATACTTTACCAGCTATCTGGGTATCCTTTAGCCCAGTAAGGTTAACCCATCCAATTAACTAACATCCCTGTCATAAAGAAATGGGTCTTATATGCTCCAGGTTAGGGGATCCTGTTGAATTTTTGCCCTATTTCTCAAAATGTGGTCCCAGAAGACCCATGTGATTGCCTGTTAACTGTTATCCTTCATAACAAGTTGTAGAGTAAGCAAATTTGGGATGTGGTAGGTAAGCAAGTTTTCATTTCTTAGGGAATTTTGATGCAGAGCCTTAATCACATGAATATACACCGTGAATCTGGAACAGGGCAGTCTGCCTGACAGCATTTCCCAGCCTTACTTGCCTAGAGTCTTTTTCTCATAGAATGTCTGGATGCAGAAGAAGTTCAAAAACACATTTTCACAAATGCTGCCATTGATATTTGTGGCAGGAGTCAGGGGGACTCTCCAGATATATTTTGAAATGGGTTCACAAGCTCTTTGTGTTGGATTCTTTTTCAGGATTTGATATCACATTGACAATTAAATTGCCAGAAAAAAGAAATGCTACAACTGCTAGAAATGCAGGGTGAGAGAAATGGAGAGATGAGAGATGTTGGTCACAGGGTAAAAATGTGCTGTTATAAGATGAATAAGTTCTAGGAACCTAATGTTGTACCTGGGGATGATACTTAATAATATTTTATACTTGAAACTGGCAAAAAGAGTTGATGTTAAATATTCTTACCACATGCACACACACAAAAACCAGTACTCAAGTGAAGTCACGGATATGATAATAAGCTTGATTGTGATAATCATTTCACAATATATGTTTATCAAAGTATGTTGTATGCCATGAATATATACTAGTTTTATCAATTATACCTCATTAAACCTGAAAAAATGCAGGATTAATTTTTGTCTGAATTGATAACATACAAGGCTACTTAGAAAAATGTAATCTTGTAAAATGAATCCCACTGTGCCTCTGATTTCTTCTACAGTTTTGAGTTGTGTTTTCTGAGATAGGACTTCCCTTTTTCCACTAAATTAGTTACCTTTTCAAGGCCAAGGAGGAGTAGTTGTACATTCCAAAGCAAGGATCCCCTCCTAGAAATGGTAAGGTTTCTTCTCCTCATGCCTGACACCCTCCCTTCACACCACACCTTTTCATTCTTGCTTTGTAATTAATTCACTATTTCTCCAAATCTAGCAACGTTCCTTTCCTGTGAGCTAAATCAGAATTCTTCTCATAACTAGGCAGACCCTCACTTCTCAGTTGAGGCTGCCTGAACAGCATCATTATAGCTAAAGAAGAGTTTCCCACGAGCACTACATATAGCATAAATAAGCCAGAGGCTAAAATACTATATACTAAATTGTGAGGAAAGTGGTTGGTGAAATTGATACTGTATTTTGGAAAGAGAAAGTAAAAGTTATTAATAGCAGCTTATTTTTATATTTAAATTCAGGTTATAATTGTAATCATGTGCACTTCTTCAACCATTTAACAAGAATGATAGTGTAATATCACCAAGTGATGTCCTTTACTCCACAAGACCATTAGTCATGAATATTTTGCAAAAATATTCCAGAGTTTCATCTCATCCCACAGTCCTCTCATGATTCTTTGGTATTTCCATCTTCATGTTCTGGAATGCCCATCTATGTGGATTGTCTCCTCTTTCCTTGTCATAAGATTCCATCAGTGGATTTGCATATGATTCCAAAATAGGTCTTACAAAACTTCTCCATACTACCAAAAAGTAGTTTTCCAGCATAAGTTTTATCAGTTTCATGAAATCCTGCACCTTTCCCAAGACAGACAATTTTGCTTTTTGATCAGTTTACATTGTTATGTTGGATAATTAAAATAATCCATGGGAGTGGCCAGAAACACTTTGAAGCAGGTAGTACTAAATGGGAACAAATGATTGAGTGGAGACAAATCTGAGTACCTATTACTGGTACAATGGCATCTGTTTTCTTTGGAAACCTGGTTGCCCAAGGGACTTGAATTATGTGGAACCTTTGTACATCATTCTGAAAGTTCTGAATTCATAGACCACTGGTCCGTTTTCAGCTTGCACATTTTACAAATGTCCGATTTATAAATAAAAAGAAGACTTGAAGTGTTTGGTGGAGCGCTAGTTAAATTCTACAGTCAGAATTTCATGGACATTTAAGAGACAAAGTCACATAAAATCTACCAGTGATAATGAACAATCAGAATCCCTTTGCTTCAGCTTCTCAGATTTCTTTTATGTTTTTATGCCCAGTAAGGAGGAGTCCTGCTTAAACACGTTCAAAGATGGGTACATTTCCTTCTATTTATATAAAGATCAAAAACAGTCAAAACTAATCTTGTGAAATTCTTCCATAAGAAACATCATCTCTTCTCTCTGTTGGTTAATTTATTCAATAATTTATTTGTGTCAGTTTAGACCCATGAATATTAATTTTGTAGTTGGAATTATAATCCAACAATATGTTCTTTTTTTTGTTCAGATTATTCTTTCTTTGACCATTAAGAATACCTTTAGATTGACTACTGTTTCTTTTTGACACACTACCTGCACTTTTGTTCTTTAAGCACTTCCTTAATTTTTGGAAAAACAAAGTGCTGTGTCCCAGGTTCATCTTATATTTCCCATACCACAGCCATAAAATTAGTTATGTTTCCAAGAATTCCTGGTTGCTGTTGTTGAAAATTGTGTAAAATAATGCTTCTTGAAGATAGGGATTTGTCTTTTTTAAAAACCACATTTCAGCATCTATAAAAGTCCTTGGCACCTAGTGAGCAGAGGATTAATTCTTATAGAATGAATATTCACATGGATGAAAGGGTATTATTAGTGTATTAAATGTTCCAGTGTGGTCTACATATATCATGTCATAGCTAATAATGTACTAGCAAAGGAAATGATGAGCTTGGCCTCTGGGTGCCATGTGCCCACTTAACTTCTTTGTGTTTTATTTCTTTATATGTAAAATGGAAGTAATAAAGACACCTATGAGTTAATAAAGTGAATCATTATATTTGAGGCACTAAGAACAATACCTGGCACATAGTAAGTGCTCAATGAATATTAGCACTTATCCTTATTATATTGTACTAACATGTGGCCTGTATGTTGGTTGTGAATTATTCCATGTATCTCCTATGGTAGCAAAATTGATTTACACTAATTTTCCATTTTAACGTGCTAATCAGAACCAGGGGGCAGCCTTCATCTCACCTTGTGCTGTAATCTGAGGAATATAAATAACCACATCCTCCTCCTCCTCCTCCTCCAGACCCAACAGATGGGGAAAAAACAGACAAATTCAGATAATGAGTAGCAACATAAGCTTCATTACTGGTAATACCGCTGTTATTATTTGGAGTGGACATGAAGCCCAAATGGCCTGTCTACTCTTTCCTCAGTGGCTAAGAGGAACTGCTTGGCTCTACAGCAGGTTAAGGAAGATGGCAGCCACCTTGCTGTTGGATAAAATTACAATGCCTATAGATAGGCCACGTGCATAGCCAAGTTTAATACCATACCCTGTACAGGTGAGGGTAGTGAGCCAGTGGAGGTCCCACCCTATCTGAATCATCCCTCAGAGACACTGCCCTTCCTCAGGGGGAGAAGCTAGTGAGCAGGAGAGGGAACCTCCAGTTTCACACAGTCATTCAGAGTGGGTCTGTGTTGCCATTTCACAGACCTGCACTTTTGACAGGCAGGAAGGAAATTGTCCTTCCTATCTCCCTCCCCTTCCCATAAAGTGTGAATCACAGAAAACACAAACATCCCTTGCTACTGTTAAGAGGATTATGTCACATGCAAAGAACTTCAGCAACTGAGAAAGGCCTCTCTGATTTACCTGAGCCAGAAAAATGCAGGCATCTGATTTATTGGATTTTTTGCTTTTAAACCCTAACTGCATCTTCAGGCCCAAAGTAAATATTATACATTGAAGTCAGTTGCTTACTTAGCACAAGAAGAGTTTTGTTTCCATTGCATGAATTCAAGTTTGGATAGGTCAAGAGGCTTAGGCAGAAAGCATAGGTCTCCCCTTCTGTGTTGATCACCTGACCTGAAAAGAGCATTTTCCAGCTTTTATGAATGGGCTGATTGGCAGCCCTGAGCCTGGTGGTATGGATGTGGCTAAAGATACTAAATTCAAGGACGGGACTTGCAAAGTGGTTGTACCTTGCCTGTCAATGCTGATGGACTGTGAGTGGTGCTTGGGGTCTCACGCTGAGCATCTCGCGGCCACTTTTGAGCTCAGCAGGAAAGATGGCTGTGTTATCGGCCCCCAGTTGGGCAAGGCACCATGCTGAGGGCTTGGTTTTTGTAATTCTTCTACATTAGTCAATGATACATGTCAGCTTTTGTGGTAATTTCCCAGTGTATTAAAAATTTCAAAATACTCAAACACCTGTTTCCTCTTTTATTTTTTAATTGACTCATCCTTGGGAAGGTGAGCTGTAAGCAGGATGCATAGCAAGGATCAAAAGCTTATAGAACCAACAGAGAGGTAATGTTACTAGATCTGCAATAAAATATAATTTACTTGAGCTACAATTGCCACTAGCACTACTATAGTACTCATACCAACAGTAATGGTGATAGTAACCATACAAAAACATCTATAAACTTGTCACAGGTGAAATACTTAGAAAATAACAGAGCTTCCTTACATACCCATCCTAAATACCTGTTGGGTTGTTTTAAAGACATTTACATTTTTAAATCCATCTGGAATTCATCTTTATGTTTAGTATGGCATAGAGTGTCTAACTTTGTGTTCTTTATATTGAAAACTCATTGTCCCAGCACGATTTTTTAGATGGGACTTCCTTTCTTCACTTACCAGGTCAACTATGTCCAGTCTCCATATATGTGCAATTTCCTTCTGTACAGGAGTTAATTCATGTATCCCTGTGACACATCTCATGATCTTCACTGTTAATGCTTCATAATAAGTGTTCATATCTGACAGAGTAAAACCCCCATATGGTTCTTCTGCTCACTTATGTTGTGACTTTCTTCTAGTCCATATGCATGTTAGAGTCAGATTGTCAAATTCTGTCCCTTTCCATTATACCACCCCCAAATAAACTTTGTTGGGAATTGAATTAAAATGGTATTGACTATAAAGATCTAACTGAGGATAATTAATGACTGTATAATATGACTTCTCATTTATTTAGTACTTTCAATAGAGCTTTATAACTTTCTACACGCTACACTTTTTTTCAGACTTGGAGAGTGAACCCCTATCCTTATATATGTTAGGCAAATGCTCTACCACTGAGTTATATCCCCAGCCCCTCTACACGTTTTAAAAATAGATGTATCCATAAGGAAATTTGTCTTCCAATACATATAATTAATATTTGTATTTTTTTCTTATAGAAATGAACAAGATTGCCAATACTGTGAACAGTAGTGATGATAGAAAACATCAATATCTTGTTTCTGATTATCTTAAAGTGAACTCATGGGAGTTTCCCATTATATATGATCTTTGCTATAGGTTTTGTTACCAAGCTATTGTTACCAAGTTGAACATACTTCTATGTTGAGAGATTAGATAGATAGATATAGATAATACCATACATGGATGGATTTAATCAGTATATATTTTCACTGGTAGTTGCTAACATTTGTCAGATTTTTATTGTTAAACTTGCAATTTTCCCCTTTACCTAATGTTCTAAAGTCAGACCATCCCTATAGGCCAGAGTAAAGACTTTCTTGATTATGATATATTTATAATATGTATTTATTTACTCACATTCATTTTACTTAGTATTCAAGTATAAATATTCTTAAGAGAAATAGGTATATAAATTGCTTCCTTGTTTTATCCTTATCACAGTCTGGGATCATAGGTTCTTGAATTATAAAATGAATTGTGCAATTCTCTCCATCCCCTCATCCCTTCCAGAAAAATCAAAGCAAGGTTAGGATTATCTGCTCTGAAAGTTTGAAAAGTCTCACCTCTACAATTACTTGCCTCTGTGGCATGTTGTTGAAATGGGTAGGTGTATAATTATCATTGCAGTTTCTATGCCATTTTTACCTCATGCCAACCTGTTTATTTTGTCCTTCTAATTTTATTGGCACAAGGTTGTCTATAATATTTTCCTTTAGTCTCTATGGTTATTTTCTCTTCATCCTATATGCAAATTATTTTCTTTGTGTAGTGATCAGTCTTGCCAAAGTTTTATCTTTTCAAAGTACTAGTTTTCACTTTTGATAATCTTCTTTGCTTTTCGTTTGTTGCATAGATATCTTTATACTTACTTCCTTATTTCTACCTATTAGCTCTATTTCCTTTCTCAATTTCATTTTAAACTATGCTGTATACTTGACATAGCAAATTTAACTGCATATTTAAAGTATACAACTTGATAATATTTTAGAAATGTATACACTCATAAGCAATCACCAAAATTTAAAAAAACACATCCACCATATCAAAAGTTTCCCCTTACTTCTTTGTAACTAATCCCTCTGTCCCACACATCCCAGCCTCCTAGTGCATAGACAACCTCTAATCTGCTTCTTGACATTTCAGATCAGGTAGATTTCATACAATTTATATACTCAAAATAAAAATGTGTATTTTTATATGACTTTTCTTTGCTCAATTATTTTGATATTCATCTCTACCATAGTACCAAATACAGGTGTTTGTTCATTGCTTTTTATTACTGAGAAGTAGCCCATTATATGGATATACCAGATTGTTTTTCCACTGAACTGTTGATGGACATTTGTTTCTAGGTTTTGACAATTACAGTGAAACTGCTGTGATGTTTCATATACAAGTCTTTGTATTAATGAACTCTTTCTGTTTGGTAATTATCTAGGAGTGAATGAGTACATAATAAAATAGGCATATAAGTAATTTTTTTAGAAATTTCTTGTTTTAAAAAATTTATTAACACATTAATTAGACATATTAATAGGGTTCAGTGTGGTATTTTCATATATGCATAGAATATGAACTGACAAAGTCTAACCTCCCTTTTTCCACCCTACGTTCTCTCTCATAAATATACCCTTCCCAATTTCTAGTGATCACTATTCTGCTTTCAATTCCACTATTTTTTAGCTTCCACATATGAGAGAGAACACACGATCCTTGTCTTTATGTGTCTGGCTTATTTCACTTAATCTGATGTCTTCTAGTTCCATCCATTTTACTGCAAGTGACAGGATTTCCTTCTTCTTTGTGCCTGAATAGTACTCCTTTGTGTATATATACCATATTATATTTTCTTTACCATTTACCTCTTTGTAGGCACCCAGGCTGATTCCATATCTAAGTTCTTGTGAATAGTGCCACAGTAAGTATGGGAGTGCTGGTATATCTTTGATCTGCTAAATTGTTTTCTTTTGAATACATACCTAGAAATGTGATAGCTGGAGGATACAGCAGATACATTTTTAGGTTTTTTGTGGAAACTCCATGCTGTTTTCCATAAAGACTGTGCTAATGTGGATCCCCACAGACAGTGTATGAGAATCCTTTTTTCTCTACATCCTCCCCAGAAGCTGTTGGTTGGTTGCTTGGTTGGTTGGTATTTTTGATGTTATGTGTGTGTTTTGTTGTTATTTTTGTAATACACGTTCTAACTAGGGTAAGACAGTATCTCATTGTGGTTTGGATTTGCATTTCCCTGATGGCTAATGATATTGAGCATTTTTCATATATATTTATTGACCGTTTGTATTTCTCTATTGAGAAGTATCCTGATCATTTTCCTATTTTTAAAAAATTTCATTGCTGTTATTTTTAAGGGCCTGGATGTAGGTGAACAGTTGGCAGATATTTTCTCTTATTCTGTAGGCTCTTTACTCCATTATTTTATTTGTTGTGCAAGAGCTTTTAAATTTGGTGTAATTCCATTTGTCAATGTTTTTTACTTTTGATTTTTATGCTTTTGGGGTCCTATCAAGAAAATAATTGGGGCCAAGATTTAGCTCAGTGGCACTGCACCTTCCTTGCAAGTGCAAGGTCCTGAGTTTGATCCCTGGTACTGCAAAAAAAAAAAAAAAAAAAGAATAAGAAAAAGAAAATCATTGCCTTTACTAACGTCTTAAAGTTTCATTTCTTCTATATTTTCTTCTAGCTGTTTCAGAGTTTCAGATCATACATTTAGGTTTTAGTCCATCTTGAGTTATTTTATACAAGGTGAGCAATAGGGGTCAAGTTTCAGTCTCCTTCATGTAGATATCCAGTTTTCTCATTTCCAGATGTTGAAGAAGTTGTCCTTTCTCCTATGTGTGTTTTTTGGTGCCTTTGTGAAAAATCAATTTGCCATGGGTGTGTGGGTTTATTTCTGGGATCTCTATTCTATTCTGTTTGTCTATACTGTTTTCGTAATATGGCTATGTGATATATCCTGAAATTAAGTAGTATGATGGCTCTATCTTTATTCTTTTTGCTTAAGATTGCTTTGGCTATTAAGGATCTTTTGTGCTTCTATATAAACTTAAGGATATTCATTCCTAGTTTTTTGAAGAATGCCATTGGTATTTTCCTGAGAATTGTATAACATCTATAGATTTCAGTATTATACACAGTTAACTCTTTTCAATCCATGAACATGGGAGGTCTTTCCATTTTCTAGTGTGTTCAATTTCTTTCATCAGTGTTTTCTAATTTTCATTTCTTTAGTTTCCTTGGTTAAGTTTATTGCTAGAGTGTTTAGTTTTGGTTTGTGTTTTGTAGCTATTACAAATGATATTGCTTTCATAATTTCTTTCTTTCAATCACCAGTACCAAAAAATTTTTTTTCTTTCTCAGCACATTTATTATTGGTGTGTAGAAAAACTATTGATTTTCTTATATTGATTTGATATTCTGCTACTTTACTGGACTAGTTTATTAGTTTTAATAGTCTTTCAATGGAGTTTTATGTTTTTGTATCAATAGAGTAATATCATCTGTAATTGGGGATAGTTTGAGTTGTGTATCTTTTATTTCTCTCTCTGCAAAATTGCTCTGACTAAAACTTCTTGTACCATATTAAATAACAGTAATGAGAGTGGATACCCTTCTCTTTTTTCTGATCTTACAGAAAATGCTTTCAGCTTTTCCCCATTCAGTATGGTGTTGGTTGTGTTTATCATATTTAGCTTTTATTATGTTGAGGTATGGGAACTTCTATACCAAATTTGTTCAGGGTTTTTAATCATGAAGGAATATTGAATCTTATCAATTTTGTCTGTAACTGTTGAGAGATCATATGATGTTTATTCTACATTCTATTGATATGCTGTATTATATTTATTGATTTTTATATGTTCAATAATTCTTGTATCTCTCATGTGAAATCAACTTGATCATGTGAATGACTTTTTAATGTGATGTTGAATTTGATTTGCTAGTATTTGGTTGAGAATTTTTGCCTCTATTTTCATCAAGGATATTGTTCAATTTTCTTTTTTTTTTAATTCTTTTATTGGTATATTTTAGGTATACAACACATTTACATTTCTCATTGGGAACTTGTACTTTTACATGATGTATCTTGATTCTTATTTTTTTCCCCATTCCTAGCCCTCTTTTCACCCCCTCCACCCTTCCCTATTTACAAAGACAGTTTTCATTTTTTTCCATTTCTCATAATTTTTCCTTTCCCTTCTTTCCTTTCCTCTGGCCTCCCACTTCCCCTACCATGTTGGACCTTTTCTTCCTATTTCGCATTGTCAATTATTCATTCTAATCATTGGTACGTTTTAGGTATACAATATAATGACATTCAGCATTGTAAATTTGCACCTTTACATAGTCTCTCTTGGCTCTTATTTTTCCCCCTTCGCCTGCCCTCCCTTCAATCCCTCCATCCCTACCTATTTACAAAGACTTTGTTTCCATTTTTCCATTTTCTGGTATTAATTCCATTCCCTTCCTTCTTTTTCCCTACCCCACCCACTTCCCCTTCCCCTCTGCCCCTTTTATTCCTATTTCACATAATCTATTATACCTTTTAGTCCTTATTTACACTTTCTTTTTCTTTTTTTGGTACTGGGGATTGAACTCTGGTCCTTGCGCTTGTGAGGCAGGTGGCAGATCCACTGAGCTAAATCTCTGGCCCCTTATTTACACTTTCAATTTCTCACAATAGAGAAACTATTCGGTATTCACACATGTGTGTCCTATTTGTTTCACATAAGAGTATCGCCTCAATGTGCATCCATTTAGCTGTAAATGTCTCTAATTTCTCATCCTTTATGGCTGAGTAGTACTCCATTTTATAAAAAAAAACCTTGCATTTTCTTTATCCAGCCTTCAGTGGATGGGCATTTGGGCTGCTTCTAAGTTTTGGCTATTACAGACTGTGCTGCTGTGAACATGGGTGCACATATATCACTGTGGTATGATTCCTTTAATTCTTTGGGGAAGATCCCCAGCAGAGGAATAGCGCCATCAAATGGGACTTCCAGTCCTAGTTCTTTGAGGTATCTCCATACTGATTTCCACAATGGTTACACCAGTCTACACTCCCACCAGCAGTGGAACAGGGTTCCTCTTTCCCCACAGCCACTCCAGCTTTTATTATTGGTTGATTTCATGGTAGCAGCCATTCTTTCTTGAGTGAGGTGGAATCTCAGTGTTGTTTTCATTTGCATCTCTCGAATGACCAGTGATGTTGAACATTTTTTCATATGTTTATTTGCTATTTCTACTTCTTTGAGAAATGTCTGTTCATTTCAGATGCCCATTTTTGGATTGGGTCTTTAAATTTGGAAGGTCTGATATTTTTAAGTTCTTTATAGATTCAAGATAGTAGACCTTTGTCTAAGGAACAGCAGTTGAAGATTTTTTCCCACATTGTGGGTTGTCTCTTCACATTGCTGGTGGTTTCTCTTGCTGTGCAGAAGCTCTTTAATAAGAAGAGATCCCACTTGTTGATTGTTTGTGCTAGTTCACGGGCAACTGAGGTTTTGTTCATAAAATCTTTTCCTACACCAATGTCTTCAAGAGTTCTAGCTAACCTCTGTTCCAGCCGGTTCAGCATTTCTATTTTAATATTTAGATCTTTAATCCCTTTCAATTTTAGTTAGGTGCATGGCGAGAGATATAGGTCTAGTTTTAATATTTGGCAAGTTGAAACCCAATTTTTCCAGCATCATTTATTAAAGAGGCTATCTTTCCTCCAGTGAGGGTGTTTGGCTCCTTCATTGAAGATGAGATGGCTGAGTGTGTCTGGAGATTTTTCTGCATCTTCTAATCTGTTCCACTGGTCCTCAGGTCTGTGTGAAGGATTTCTGGTTTTGACCATTTAGTATGATACTGGTTGTTGGTTTTCCATAGATGGCTTTTATGAGTTTGACATAGAGACCATCTATTCCAATTTTTGGAGGGTTTTTATCATAAATGCATGTTGGATTTTGTCAAATGCTTTTTCTGCGTCTATGCAGATAATCATATGGTTTTTGTCCTTGGCTCTATTGATATAGTTTATTACATCGATTGATTTGCATATGTTGAACCATCCCTGCATCCCTGGGATGAATCCCACTTGATCAGGGTGTATGATCTTCTTGATGATCTTCTGCATTCTATTTGCCAGTATCTTATTAAGGATTTTTGCATCTCTATTCATTAATGAGATTGGCCTATAGTTCTCTTTTTTGGTTGGGTCTTTCTCTGCTTTGGGGATCAAGGTGATGCTTGCTTCCAGGAATGAATTTGGGAGTATTGCTTCCCTTTCAATTTCATTGAAGAGTTTAAACAGCAGTGGCAGTAGTTCCTGTCTAAATATTTAGTAGAATTCAGCACTGAAGCCATCAGGACCTGGGCTTTTCTTAGTTGGTAAGTTTTTAATTACGTTTTCAATTTCATTGGTTGATATTGGGTTGTTCAGAATTTTTAGGTCTTCTTCATTCAACTTGGGAATTCATACATATCTAGGAATCTGTCCACTTCTGTGTTTTCCATCTTATTGGCATATAGGTTCTTGAATTAGGTATTGATGACCATCTGGATTTCTGCTGGGTCTGTGGTAATTTCACCCTTTTCATTCCTAATTCCATGGATTTGGGCCTTTTCTTTCCTTTTTCTGATAAGGTTGGTGAAGGGTTTGTCAATTTTGTTTATTCTTTCAAAAAACCAACTCTTGGCTTCATTGAATTTTTTTGTATCATTCTCTTAGTCTCCACTGCATTGATTTCTCCTCTGATCTTTATAATTTCCTCCCTTGTATGAGCTTTGGGTTTCTCCTGCTCTTCTTTTTCTAGAAGCTTGAGGTTCAGCATCAGGTTGTTTAATTGGGCTCACTCTGTTTTCCTAATATGTGTATTCACTGCTATGAATTTCCCTCGTAAGACTGCTTTCATTCTGTCCCACAGATTCGGATATGTTGTATTGTCATTGTCATTTAATTGAAGGAACTGTCTGATTTCTTCTTTAATTTCCTCTGTAACCCATTGGTTATTCAGAAGTGTGTTGTTCAATTTCCACATGTTTATGAAGTTTTCCAGGTTTTTTTTGCTATGCATCTCCAATTTCATCGCACTATGGTCTGATAATATACAGGGGATAACTTCAATTCCTTTGCACTTACTTAAACATGTTCAATCCACATGTATGTGGTCTATTTTGGAGAAAGACCCATGTGCAGCTAAGAGGAATGTGTGTTCTGATTTTGTGGGGTGGAACACTGTATAAACATCTGTTAAGTTCATTTGTTCAAGAGTTCAATTGAGTTCTAGTTGTTCATTACTTATTTTTTGTCCAGTTCATCTATCTGTTTGTGACAGTGGGATATTGAGGTCCCCCACTACAATTGTATTAATGCATATATGACTTTTCATGTCCATTAGTATTTGTTTTATATAGTTGGGTGCACTAGTGTTTGGGTGCATAGATATTTATGATTTCATCACTTCTTCTTGGATTGTTCCATTTACAAGGATGTAGTGTCCTTCTTTGTCTCTCTTAATCAGTGTAGTTTGAAATCTACTTGATCTGCAAAGAGGATAGCTACTCCTGCTTTTTGGGGGGTTCCCGTCATATGGAGTATTGTTTTCCACCCTTTAACTTTCAGTCTGTGAGTTTCGTTTTGAATGAAGTGTGTTTCTTGTATGCAGCATATTGTTGGATTTTGCTTCTTGACACATTCTGGCAGTCTATTTCTTTTGATTGGTGAATTGAGACCATTAACATTGATGGTTATAACTGATACGTATTGACTTATCATTGTCATGACTTTTTCTTTTTGCTGTTAATTTCTTGTCATGCCGGTGGATTCATTCTGCTGTGCTTCCTGGGGTTGTGATCCTCGTTATCTGTTCCTAAGGTATTATCTAAATTTGGGGGGCAGTGCTGGTTTGGTATTCATGAAGTTCCTAAGGTGCTCTTTGTCATGAAAGTATCTTATTTCTCCATCAATTTTGAAAGATAGTTTTGCAGGGTACATCAATCTGAGTTGGAGGCTGTTTTTCTTTAGGCCTTGGAATATGTCACTCCAAGCTCTTCTTGCCTTGATGGTTTGTGTTGAGAAGTCAGCTGTGATGCTGATGGGTTTTCCTTTGTATATGATTTGTTTCTTTTCTCTAACTGCTTATAGAACTTTGTTCTTCTGTTGTGTTTCTGGAATCTTAACAATTGTATGCCTATGTGTAAATTTTTTTGATCAATTTTGATTTATTTGGAGTCCTATATGCCTCACTTATCTGTATGTCAAGTTCTTTTCCCCTGCCTGGAAAATTTTCTGCCATTACTTCTGTGAACAGTTTTTTTATGTCATCTGCACTCTCTCCTGTTTCTTCTTTGACTCCAATTAGCCTTATGTTATTCTTCTTTGCATCGTCTAGCAGCTGCTGAATTGATTTCTTGTGGTCCCTTACAGTTTTGAAGCAATTTTTCTTTTCCTGGTCTCTAATTGCAATCTTATCTTCTATATCTGAAATTCTGTCCTCACATTGGCTCATTCTGCTGTGTAGACTTTGAATGGAGTTTTTGATCTCCTGGAAATCTGTTTGCATCTGTTTTGTGGATTCCATTTCTTTCCTATGTTGTGATTCCATCATGTTCCTCAGCTCTTCTCTAGATTTATTAATCATGTATTGCATTATGAACACAATCTCTGCTGTTGTCTGAGAAATTATTTCTGATTTCATTTTTTCCAGATCCTCTTTTTTTGCCAGTTCAGGGAGTCCAGGTGGTTGAGTATCAGAGTGTTCCATCTCATTTCCCTTTGGGGTTGCTATAGGTGATCTGGAAGTCTGGTTTTGAGACTTGTTTATGTGTCTTCTCATTTTGACTGGGGGGAGAGGGGGTAGGTGCTGTTGGTGTCCATGTGGCTCACCTCCTCTGAGGTGGGAGTGGTTGGACAGCAGCCTGGAAGCCCCTTCCTCTTGCCTGGGAGTGGCAGAATGGATGGTGGCCCAGAAGCCCCTACCTCTGGTCTGGGAGTGGTGGGATGGACAATGTCCCCAAAGCCCCTTCCTCTGAGCTGGAAGTGGTGGGACAGCAGCTCAGAAGCCCCTTTCTTCTGGCAGGGAGCAACAGGAAGGATGGCGGCTCAGAAGCCCCTTCCTCTGGGCCAGGAGGGACAGGATGGTCAGTGGCCTGAAAGCCCCTCCCTCTGAGCTGGGAGCCATGGGACAGTGACTCAGAAGCCCCTTCCTCCTGGCAGAGAGTGGCAGGATGGATGGTGGCCTGGAAGCCCCCTCCTCTGGGCCAGGAACAGTGGGAAGGATCTGTTCTATTTTCTTTTTGTTATGTTCTTGTTTCATTTTGCTAACCAGGTAATTCTAACCTTCTATTAGTCAATGCTGAGTTTGGAAGGGTTCTGCCTATCAATTCAATGGACTAGTTTGAGAAGAATTGCCACTAGTCCTTCTTTAAAAGTCAAGTAAAAGGAATGGGGATTTAGTTCAGTGGTGCCATGCCTGGCTCACAAGTACAAGGTTCTGAGTTCAATCCCCAGTACCAGAAAAAAATAAAATAAAATAAATGAAAGTCAGGTAAAATTCACTAACATAGCCATTCTTCCCTGGGCTTTTTGCTTTTCTTTTTTTTCTAGGATTTAATCCAGGGCCTCACCCATGCTAGGTGAATATTCCACCATTGAACTACACCTCTAAACTTTTTAATTTCTTTCTTTTCTTTCTTTTTTGAGACAGGATCTCATTAAGTTACTCAGGCTGGCCTTGAACTTGCAATCCTCCTGATTCAGCCTTCTGAGTAGCTAGAATTACAGGCATTTGCCATCACACCCAGCCTGGGCTTTTCTTTGTTGGGAAATGTTTTACTACAATTTCAGTACTTGTTATTGGTATAGTCAGGGTTTTTCTGTCTTCATGGCCCAATTTTAGTATTTGTCCAGAAATTTAACTATTTCTTCTACATTTTCCAATTCATTAGCATATAGTTTTTAATAATAATCCCTAATAAATCTTTGTATATCTATGGCACTAATTATTGTCTCCTTGTCATCCCTAATTTATTTATTGGGTCTTCTCTCTCTCTTTTTTTCTTTCTTTCTTGTTTGTTCTAGCATTTGTCAGTTATATCTTTTAATCAAACCATTTTTTTTTTTATATTTTTGGTCTATTTCCTTTTACTTTCGGTTTTGTTCCTTTTACTAATTTGTGGTTCCATTTCTTCTTTTCTAAGTCATTGAGATTCATCATTAGGTTGTTTATTTGAAATCTTTCTGTGTATATATTTTTTCTTTTTATGTGGGTACTTATTGCTATAACTTTCTCTTAAACTGATTGCATTTAGTGTATCCCACAAATTTTGTACATTGTATTTCCATTTTCATTTGTTCTGAGAACATTTTAAACTTCCCTTTTGATTTCTTTCATGACCCATTGTTCATTCAAAACATGGTATTTATTCTCCAAGCATCCATTTAATTTCTAAAATGTCCATTGTTGCTTATTGACTCCTAATTTTAATTATTGTCATTAGAAAATTATTTCAATTTTCAAAATTTGTAAAGACTTCTGTACTTGTTTGTTTTCAATTTTTTTGTTGTTGCCTAATACAGAAAGCCCTGTGAATTGATGAAAGAAAGTATAAGCTGTGGCTGTTGGATGGAGTGTTCTATGAATGTCTGTTAAGTCCATTTGATCTATATAATAGTTTAACTTGATGTTTATTTTTTGGTTTCTTTGTCTGGATGATCTGTCCATTGATGAAAGTGCTGTGTTGAAGTGCCCCACTGTTTTTATATTGGAGCCTATCTCTCCCTTTCAGTTCAGTAGTGTTTGTTTTGTGTTTGGATGCTCCAATATTAGGTGTATAATTACAACTGTTACATCTTTTGGTTGAATTTATTTCTTGATCATTATATAGTAACCTTTGTCTCTTCTTATAGTTTTTTTTCTTAAAGTCTATTTTGTCATGGCTAGGGATTTAGCTCAGCGGTTCCGCCACCTGCCTCACAAGCACAAGGACCCAAGTTCAATCCCTGGTACCAAAAAATAAAAAATAAAATTAAAAAGTCTCTTTTGTCAGATACAAGTATAACTCTTCCTGCTTAGCTTTGGTTTTGTATTGGTTGGAATATCATTTTTCCTTCTTTCACTTTTAATCTTTGTGTCTCTATTAGTAAAATAACTTTCTTGTATGCAGCATGTTGCTGAGTCTTTTTTTATACAATCAGCCAGTCTATGTATTTTAATCGGAGGATTTAGTACATTAGATTCAAGGTTACTAATGAAAGGAAAGGACTTCTGTCCTTTTGCTAATTTTCTTCTAGTTGTTTTGCATAGTTTTATTTTCTTTCTCTCATTCATCTTTATATTTTGGGGGCTTAGTGTACTGATAAGACTTGATTATCTTCTATTTCTCTTCTAGTAGGATTGATACTTTTGCAATGGTAGTTATTGTTCTTTTGATTTTGAATATAGTATTTCTTTAACATTCTCACTCTTTTTGTTTATCTTGAAAGGACTTTGTTCCTCATTCACTTCTGAAGGATACTACCACTGGGAAGAGTATTGTTAATTGGCAGTTAATTTGTTTCAGGACATAGAATATGTTATTCCACTTGCTCCTGGCTTTCTGTTGAGAAATCTGCTGTTAGTCTAATAGGGAAACCCTTTAATCTTACTCTTAAAGATTTTAAAGTTCTTTCTTTGCCTTATACTTCTGAACATTTAACTATAATATCCTATGGTGAGGACCTTTTCTCGTCTTGTCTATTTTGGGTCCTGTAAGCCTCCTGTACATGGAAGTCTTTAACTTGCCCAGATATAGATAAATTTTGTGCTTTCATTTCACTGAATTGGTTTCCCATGTATTAACTTTTTCTCTTCACCTTTATGTATTCCAAAAATATGAATATTTGTTTTCTTAAATTTTTTGTAGTTTTTATTTTTTGTTTGACTGCAATATTTCAAAACACCTGACTAGAAGTTCAGGAATTCTTTCTTCCACTTCATCTGTGGAGCTTTCTATTTTACTTTTATTTGAATTATTAAACTTTCCATTTTTGTTTGGTTCATTTTAAAATTTCTAACTCCTTGCTGAATTTCTCATTCATATGTTTCATTAGGTTCTTTGCATGCATCCTATTAACTTGTTATATTTCTGTGCTCATATTTTTAGATTTATACATCTGTTGCATCAGATATCTCTACCACTTTTATGGGTTAGTCTTCTTAGTAAGCAGCTTTATCCTTGAGATATGCCATGGAGCATCTTCTACACAATGTTGGCTTTACTTCCAGCTGAGCACCATAGTGTATCCTCCATATAGTTTCTTTAGCTGTGATTAGGGACTTTGGGCCCAGTGCTTACCAGAGCAGAATCAGAGAGACCCATTCTTTCTTTCAGCCTCACAAGAGTGAGAACATTAATTATTCAGTTGGGTGTGGTGTAGACAGCAGTGGGTGTAGGCCACTTGCTGTGTTGCTACTGCTAAAATGGGAGTGTTGGCCCTAATCAGAAGATGGGGATTTCCTCAGCCATTGTGGATGCTCTTCTACTACCAAGGTCTTGGCTCTGGCAGCCTCCACAGTGATGAGGGGCCTGAAGCCCCTGTCCTCTGATCAGTCAATGCCAAGGCCCCAGATGCTCCACAGGGGATCTGGTGGTAGGAACTACACCACCCTCATCATGTTCACACTCTGTCCTGCCTGCAGTGCATAGTCAGACAAAGTGTGGGGACAGCGTGGTGTTGGCAGTTGCACAGGTGGGCAGCAGCAGGGACATTCTGCATATCCAGGAACAAAACTGCAGCTGGCATCACACAAAGTTTCTCTCTTCCCTCTTTGGCCATGCACTCCTAGGGTGGAGAAGTCAGCTAAAGCTGGGACTTTTGTCCTCCATTGCCTTAGACTATAGTATATGACAGCTGTAGCTACCCTCAGCAAGCCCCTGAGGACAGGGCTGCAGCAGGAACTGGGGCATTCCCTCCATGCCTTCTTAGTAACAAATGTCTGAGTGTGGCATGGGGAGAAGGCAACAGGAAATGCATGGGCATCTGCTTTACTCCAGGCCCAGGTGGGAGTCTACAAGTGGCTCCTAACCCCTTTTGTCCTAGAGGGCAAATGCCCTGATCTCTGGTTCTTACGGGCAGTGCCCTCCAATCTCCTCTGTCATAACACCCATCCCACACAATACAGAGTACCCAGAGGGCTTGAGTCACACTCATTCTGCTGGATCAAGCTAGATTTACAAAACAGCTATTCTTCCAGCCCAACCAGTGAGTGGAATGTATGTGGAGTCCTAAGGATGAGAATGTGCAGTGGTTTCTGATTCCTAAAACAGTCCAAACTCAGACAGTAGCTCAGATTTCGACATGGCTCTTAGCTATAGCACCCTGGGAGTTTACTGAGAGACGATGTGAGATCCTTTTGCAAATTAGGGCTACTGTATGGATCTCAGGTTACTTATCTAACTGGGCTATAAGGTTGTGAAGATTGTACAACTTCCCTGTAGCTAAGATTGCCAGTGTCCACACTGATAGTTTGGTGGACATCTCACTTTCACCTTCACTTGTACACAGAGGAGTCTTCTGTCTCCCCCAGCTGTGGAGCCAGGGTAGCAAATGCCAGGGACTTTTCTTCCTCTTTCTATGTTGTTTTCCCAGCCTCTCTCTTGCTAATTTCCAGTGTTCTCTCTTGGTCACTCACCTCAAAATCCTATTATATACTGATTACTTTGGTTTTTCTTTATGGAGGAAAGAAAAATGTTGAGTGCTTCTATTCTTTCATCTTGGATTCTCCATAATTAATTTTTAAGAAACTTAAAATTTTATGTATGTGGATTATTTAAAGGTTGGTGTCATAGAAATTGAATACAGTGATTGTTAATAGGCTTGGGAAGAGTAGGAGGGAGGGAAGAATGGGGGTGGGTTGATCACTGGGTACTAAGATGCAGGGTGACTATCGATAGCATTTATGTACTGTATGTCTGAAGAAGCTAGAAGAAAAGATTTTGAATATCTTTTCCATAAAGAAGTGATCAATGAAATAAAGCCACTTAAGAGCTTTATGCTGAAAAAAGCCTCCAAAATGCTTTTCCAAAGTGATCTTTATCATTTCACATTCCCACCAGTACTGTATAAAGGTTTCAATTCTTCTCTACCTTGCAAATACTTGATATGATTTATCTTTTAACTTTGATCTGTAACTTGTAACTCTAATATATGTGTGTTGGCATCCCATTGTGAGAATATAAAATCTTAATTTGCATTTCCCTAGTAAGTAATGATGTAAAGCATCTTTCCATGTGCTTATGGACCATCTGTATATCTTTTGGGTAAAGTGTCCAAATCTTTTGCTCATTTTTCCTTAAATTGTCTATTTCCTTATTACTGAGATTTGAACATTTCTTATGTATTTTGGATACAAGTTCTTTATCAGATACATGACTTCCAAATATTTTCTCCAAGTCTATAGTATATCTTTTCCATACCTTAACAGTGTCCTTCAAAGAGCAAAAGATTTTCATTTTAATGAAGTCTGACTTATCATACCTTTTTATTATCATTCTTTTAGTGTTTTGTATAGTAAGAAATGTTTGGTTAACCTAACCTCATCAAAACTGTTTCCTATGTTTTCTTTTCTTTCTTTTTCCTTTGTTTTACTTCTTTTTGTTCTTTTTGAGACATGCATGGTTTTAGTATGTATTCCAGGTTGCCCTTGAACTCGCTAAGTAGCCCAGGTTGTCTCGAACTCATGACGATCCTCCTGTCTCTGACTCCCCACTGCTAGGACTGCAGGTATGCAGCATCATGCCCAACTTTTTCCCTATGCTTTCTCACCTACGTTTTCCTGTTCAAGGCTTATGTTTAGATTTAAGGTCTATTTTAAGTTAATTTTTGAAATAAAGAATGAAATAGAGATAGAAAACCATTATTGTTCATATGGATAACTATTCCAGCACAATTTCTTTTTTTTTTACATTAAATATTTTTTTCCTTAAATTCTTTTATTGGTACATTTTAGGTACACAACACAATTACATTTCTAATTGGGATCTTGTACCTTTACATGATGTATCTTGGTTCTTATATTTTCCCCATTCCCAGCCCTCCCTTCACCCTCTCCACCCTTCCCTAATAACAAAGACCTTGTTTCCATTTTTTCCATTTCTCATAATTTTTCCTTTCCTTTCTTTCCTTTCCCCTACCCCTCCCACTTCCCCTGCCCTACCCACTCCCCCTAACCCTCTGGACCTTTTCTTCCTATTTCGCATTGTCAATTATTCATTCTAATCATTAGTACATTTTAGGTATACAATATAATGACATTCATCATTGTAAATTTGCACCTTTACACAATCTCTCTTGGTACTTATTTTTCCCCCTTCCCCTGCCCTCCCTTCTACCCCTCCATCCCTCCCTATTTAGAAAGACTTTGTTTCCATTTTTTCCATTTCTCATAATTTTTCCTTTCCCTTCTTTCCTTTCCCCTAACCCTCCAACTTCCCCTTCCCTTTTGCCCCTTTTCTTCCTATTTCACATTATCTATTATATGTTTTAGTCCTTATTTACACTTTCAGTATCTCACACTAGAGAAATTATTCAGTATTTATACATGTGTGTCCTATTTGTTTCACTTAAGAGTATCGCCTCAATGTGCATCCATTTAGCTATAAATGCCTCTAATTTCTCATTTTTTATGGCTGAGTAATACCCATTTTATTAAAAAACCACATTTTCTTGATCCAGTCTCCAGTTGATGGGCATTTGGGCTGCTTCCAAGTTTTAGCTGTTACAAATTATGCTGCTGTGAACATGGGTGCACATATATCACTGTGGTATGATTTTTTTAATTCTTTGGGGAAGATCCCCAGCAAGGGAATAGCTGGGTCAAATGGGACTTCCAGTCCTAGTTCTTTGAGGTATCTCCATACTGATTTCCACAGTGGTTGCACCAGTCTACACTCCCACCAGCAGTGGAACAGGGTTCCTCTTTCCCCACAGCCCCGACAGCATTTGTTATTGGTTGATTTCATGATAGCAGCCATTCTTTCTGGAGTGAAGTGGAATCTCAGCGTTGTTTTCATTTACATCTCTCGAATGACCAGTGATGCAGAACATTTTTTCATGTATTTGTTTGCTATTTCTACTTCTTTGTCTGAGAAATGTCTGTTCATTTCAGATGCCCATTTTTGGATTGGGTCTTTAAATTTGGAAGGTCTGATCTTTTTAAGTTCTTTATAGATTCGAGATAGTAGACCTTTGTCTGAGGAACAGCAGGTGATTTTCCCACATTGTAGGTTGTTGGGTTGGGGATTTAGCTCAGTGGTTCCACCACCTGCCTCGCAAGCGCAAGGTCTGAAGTTCGATCCTTGGTACAAAAAAAAAAACCATTGTGCGTTGTCTCTTCACACTGCTGGTGGCTTCTCTTGCCATGCAGAAGCTTTTTAATAAGAAGAGATCCCACTTGTTGTTTGTTTGTGCTAGTTCATGGGCAACTGAGGTTTTGTTCATAAAATCTTTTCCTACACCAATGTCTTCAAGCGTTCTAGCTAACCTCTGTTCCAACTCGTTCAGAGTTTCTATTTTAATATTTAGATCTTTAATCCATTTTGATTTTAGTTTAGCGCATGGCGAGAGATAAAGTTCTAGTTTTAATCTTTGGCAAGTTGAAGTCCAATTTTTCCAGCACCATTTATTAAAGAGGCTATCTTTCCTCCAGTGAGGGTGTTTAACTCCCTTATTGAAGATGAGATGGCTGAGTGTGTCTGGTGTTGTTTCTTCATCTTCTAATCTGTTCCACTGGTCCTCAGGTCTGTTTCTTTGCCAGTACCATGCTGTTTCTATCACAGTAGCTTTGTAGTATAGTTGCAGGTTGGGGATTGTGATACCCCTTGCCATGTCTCTGTTACCTAGAATTGCTTTTGCTATTCTGGGTCTCTTCTTGCTCCAAATGAATTTTTGGATTGTTTTCTCGAGGTCCATGAAGTATGCTGCTGGGATCTCAATTGGAATTGCATTAAACCTATATAGCAGTTTTGGAAGTATGGCCATTTTCACTATATTAATCCTTTCTACCCAGGAGCAGGGGATGTCTGTCCATTTTCTGATATCATCTTCAATCTCTCTTTTCAGAGTGCCATAGTTTTCAGAGAAGAGGTCTTTGATTTCTTTCGTTAGGTTGATTCCTAGGTATTTCAATTTTTTGGATGCTATTGTGAAAGTAATTATTTGCCCTATTTCTCTCTCAGTGAGTCTGTCATTCATGTAGAGGAGAGCTTTCCTTTTTATGTGATTTGTTTCTTTTCTCACTAGCTTGTAGAACTTTTTTCTTCTGTTGAGTTTCTGGAATCTTAACATTTATATGCCTATGTGTAGATTTTTTTTTTATCAAAGATATTTGGAGTCCTATATGCCTCACTTATCTGTATGTCAAGTTCTTTTCCCCTGCTTGGGAACTTTTCTGCCATTACTTCTGTGAACAGTTTTTTTTATGTCATCTGCACTCTCTCCTGTTTCTTCTTTGACTCCAATTAGCCTTATGTTATTCTTTTTTGCATCGTCTAGCAGCTGCTGAATTGATTTCTTGTGGTCCCTTACAGTTTTGAAGCAATTTTTCTTTTCCTGGTCTCTAATTGCAATCTTATCTTCTATATCTGAAATTCTGTCCTCACATTGGCTCATTCTGCTGTGTAGACTTTGAATGGAGTTTTTGATCTCCTGGAAATCTGTTTGCATCTGTTTTATGGATTCCATTTCTTTCCTATGTTGTGATTTCATCATGTTCCTCAGCTCCTCTCTAGATTTATTAATCATGTCTTGCACTACTAGCACAATCTCTGCTGTTATCTGAGAAATTATTTCTGATTTCATTTTTTCCAGATCCTCTTTTTTTGCCAGTTCAGGGAGTCCAGGTGGTTGAGTATCAGAGTGTTCCATCTCATTTCCCTTTGGGGTTGCTGTACATGATCTGGAAGTTTTATTTTGAGACTTGTTTATGTGTCTTCTCATTTCAACAGGGAGGGCAGGGAGGTGCTGTTGGCACCCACATGGCTCACCTCCTCTGAACTGGGAGCAGTGGAACAGCACTCAGGAAGCCCCTACCTCTGGGCTGGGAGCAGTGGAATGGCGTCCTGGAAGCCCCTACCTTTGGGCAGGGAGTGGTGGAAAGGTGGCCTGGAAGCCCCTTCCTCTGGTCTGGGAATGGTGGAGTGGCAGCCTGGGAACCCCTTCCCCTGGGCTGGGACCAGTGGAATAGTGGCCCGGAAGCTCCTGCGTCTGCACTGGGAGCAGTGGAAAGGTGGCCCAGAATCCACTTCCTGTGAGCTCGGAGTGGTGGAACAGCAGAATTTCTTGAGAGACCCTCTTTTCTCTATTGAATTACCTTTATACTTCTGTCAAAAAAGTCAGTGTTGTACATATAAGTGTAAGTTTTTGTCAGAAATCTGATTTGTTCCATTGATCTATTTGCTATATTTAATTCAATTCCACACTGTCTTGGTAATGGTGAGTTCATAATAAGTCTTAACAATAAGTAGTGTTAGGCCTCTGATTCTCTTCTCATTTTTCAGTTGTTTTCGGAAGTCTAAGTCTCACACATTTTCAAGGAATTTTAGAATCAGCTTGACAATTTCTAGAAGTACAACTGGACCCTCAAGTTACAAATGGCCTGACATACAAACAACTTGGGTTAATTAGGTTAATGGAAGATTGATCTGCTTCTTGTTATCTAAAGCATGTACCCAGGTAAACATCCAGATCTTAGCTGTATTGACTTATAACTAACTTTCCCTCAGGAATTGATTGAGTTCGTAAGTCAAGGGTCCACTGCAGTATGGCAGGATTTGTATTGGGTATGTGTTGAAATTTCTAGCTTAAATTTAGAAGAATCAACACCTTCACAACATTGAGTCTTCCAGGCTTTAACATTTATTTAGGTCCTCTTTAATTTTTCTTAGCAATATTTTGTATTTTTTACATATTTTGTCAGTTTAAGGTTATTGTCAATATTTTAAAATTTCAGGTTTACATTGTTCATTGCTAATATACATAAATAAAAATAGATATTATATATTGATCTTTACCTTGAAATGTTGCTAAACTCACTAGTTCTGGTTTCTTTTTGTAGATTCCATTACATCTTCTACATAAAAGTTTTCACTTTTTCTTTTTCCATCTAGGTTTTTTGTTACACCAGTTAGAACCTGCAGTAACAATGTTGAATATGAGTGGTGAGAATAGATGTCCCCTTAATCTTATGGGGACAGCATTCAATCTTGTGCCGTGGAAGATGATATTTGCTGTAGGTCTTACATGATGCCCTTAATTAGACTTAATGAAGTTTCATTCTATCCCTTGTTTGCACCTTTTTATCAAGAAAGGATATTAGATTTTTGTTAAATCTTTTTGTTATGCCCATACAATTTTCTCTTTTTTTAAGAGTCATAATGTGGCAAATTGCATTGACTCTTTTTTTATTTTAAAAATTTTGTGGTAAATATGCATAACATAATTTCACCATTAACCCATTTTAAGTGTACAATCCAGTGGCATTAAAGTGTACAATTCATAGTAATGTGTAATTACTACCACAATCCCTTTTCAAAACATTTTCATTGTTCTAAACTGAAACTCTATATACACTAAGAAGTAAGCCTTCCATTCTTCTACCCCTTATCTCTGGTAAACTGTATTATATATTCTGTCTCTATGAATTTGCCTATAATAGATACCTCATACAAGAATAATTGTATAGTTTTTGTTCTGTTTTGTGTCTCCATAGCATAAGTCTATCTTACATAATGCAACATAGTGTTTTCAAGTTTTATTCCTGTTGTATCATGTGTCAGAATTTCTTTAGTAATTTTTAAATTTTGGAAAAACCTTATAGTGCTAGGACAAGCCCCACTGTTATGTTGTTATCATTTTCATGTATTCCTGAATTCAACTGGTTGGTTTGGCTTAGAACTTTTGCATCTATGTTCATAAGAACTATTGGTATTTAGGTTTTTTTGTTGTTATTGTAATGCAGTCCCCTGGCTTCTTGGAATCTGTTGAACAATAGTCTTTCTTATTCACTTCTCTTTCTTATTTGCAGCTTTGATGGTCTAGTATTACTTATTTTCTGTATTTAACAGAATTTACCAATCTAGTCATTTAGATCTGGAGTTTTCTTTGGGATGGTTGTTAGCTACAGATCCAATTTCTTGAATAAATATAAGTATATTCAGGTTATCTATTTTTCTTTGATTGTTTGCATGTCTCAAAGGAATTTGTCTATTGCATCTAAATTCTCAAATTCATTGGCATACACGTGCTCATAATATCCCCTTGTTATCCTTCTAATATTCATAGACTGCATAATGATGCATCTCTTTCGAGTTTCATGTTAATTATTTGTTTCTTCTCTTTGTTTCCTATTAAGTCTGGATAGACATTTTTCAATTTCATTGACTTTCTCATTGATTCTTCTCTAATATTTTACTGTTTAAAGTTTCATTGATATCCAACCCATGTATTATCTTCTGCTTATGTGGGTTACATTTTCTGTTCCTAATGTAGTTCATTAAGACAGAAGCTGACATTGTTGGTTTGATGCATTTTTTCTTATATATACATTTTAGTGCTATTAATTTTCCCCAAGTACTATTTCACTAACTTCTCACAAATGTTGATATATTTTATTTTCATTTTTATTCAGTTCAAGTCCTTCCAAATTTTTTGACTCTAGGTTAGTTATAATGGGCTTATTTAGTTTCTAAATATATAGATATTTTCAGAAATCCTTCTGTTTCTCCTTTAATTACATTGGTCAGAACATACTTTGTATGACTTGAATCCTTTTTAATTTGTTGAGTCTTTTTTATTGCCTAGAATATGGTTCATTTCGGAAGATGTTCCATGTGTATTCTGTTTCTTTGGGGTGGAATATCCAAAAATAAGCACTAGGTCAAGAGATTTTGTTGTGTTGGTCAAATCATCTATATTCTCACTATTTTTCTGGGCACTGCTTCTCTCAATTATTGAAATAGCATACTGTATTTGTGGATTTGTCTATTTCACCTTAAGCATCACCCATTTTTATTTTTTATATTTTTAAGTTCAGTTATTAGCTGCATTACTACATTTAGGACTTATTTGTCTTCTTCATGATTATTGTGGAATATCATTCTTTGTCTGTGGTAGTATGTTTGGTTCTGAAATGTACTTAATATAACTACTTGAGATTTCTTTTGATAAGTATAAATAAGGTGTGCTTTTTCTCTTTCATCAACAATATGGTTTTTCATAATTGAACTATGTTTCTTATAGATAGCATTTAGTTCATATCACTTTTATTTTCCAATTTATCTCTCCCTTTTAATTATAATATTTATACCATCTACATTTAAAGTGGTTATTGATATGGTTAGGTTTAAATTTATCATCTTGTTATTTCAGTTATATGTGTCACATCTGTTCTTTGTTTTCACATCTTTTCTTTTTTTTGCCTTCTTTTGTATTAAATATTTTATGATTTCATTTTCTTTGTTAGCTTATTCACTATAACTTTGATTTTTATTTTAATCATATTTTTAGAATTTATACTTCTTTACAAACTTCTTGTAAATAATTACATATTGCCGTAGCTCTACTTTTTATCTAGCATAGAGGTCACCTCTTTATTTATTGATTTAACATGTTTATGTTTACTGTAAAATCATTTTACTGAGACTTTTGTTATCATGCTTTGTCTTTTCTGTATACTGTACTCTATTTTCCTCATCTTTGTCCCCTACTAGTAGCTTAAAAATTCTGAAAACCATTGTCATTATTCTAATGGTTGCTGCTACTTAATTAAGATCTACATATTTTACCATGTTTTTCTATAAAGTTCTTAAGCTTACTACTCCCCCCGTTATGTATGCCCTCTGAGGAACACAACTACTGTAGCTTGGTCTTCTCTTCTTCTTACTATACTCTAAGATCAGAGCTCATTCCTCAACACTCACTTTGACAGCCAGAATTTTCTCTGAATTACTAAAACTATATTATGTTCACCTCTGCTACTGCACACAAAAGTATACTTTGTTATACTACTTACTGACCTTCATCCATCACACATATTCTCTAGAACTTATCTTCCTTTTTGCTGGGATACTGCATCCAAGAGTGTTCTCTACAAAGTCTATACTGGAATTTTTATTTAGATGTTACATTTGAATGATAGCTCCCTGTCTTCCATTGCAGTCATACTCCTGAGTTATGTTACTTTTCCCCAAGCTTATACATCCTTGAGTTATTAGCTAACTTGCCTACAAAAGTGGTTTCTGAGAGTCAAAGCTCAGTCCACAGGGTAGGCTCAGCTGTTGGACCCCCTAGTATCATGTGCTTGGCTGTGTCATGTTTCCCCTTTTCCACTAGTTGAACATATCCCTTCAAGAAATTTTCTTGCGCTTCCCCTGTGGAAGCTACTCTTTTCTAAGATTAGACTCCCTTCCTTGGGATTTTCTATGAGAAATGGAGGAAAAGAGCAGGAAATGGTTACGAGTGGCTGCCTCTGCCAAAGCCTTTGTCATGTTTTCTCTATCCTATATCAGTTCTGCATTATTACCTTATTGTCTTGCAGTTTCTAAGTCTAATACCTCATTTGAGCCCTTCTGGAAGTTTTTGAGCTCTTCCAGAGTTTCCCTTCATGGAAACTTTGCGTGGTAATTCTTTGTGTGTTTCTCCTATCACTTCAAGTGCCAGGACCCTCAAGGCATTCTCAGGCCACCCATCTGCCCTCTCCCATCTTCATTGTTAGCTCCTGGTTGGAGTCCTTCTGGTTGTTTTCTGTGTCTCTTGGTTGACCTTGGGAAATCTAGTTTAGGTTGTTTTAGTTTTGGAATCCCTCTAAACTTATCAGGGGTCTCTGAATCCACCTAGTGGGAGCACTATGTTGAGTACTTGTAAGTATTTTAATAGCAATCATATTCTGTGCTCCAAATGTTCTTTTCTCCTTGTCAAGTTTAATTCTTTGGGCTGGAGATCATGCTCTGCATCCTGCATCTTTACCCAGAGATACATAGAATAAATTCTGTTGGGGGTTTGAAGTGCTGTTCACAACTCTTTCTTTTCCCAAACAAAGCTTAAGCCCAGAATCTCCAAAGTCATCTTCTGATGCACAAATTGATGGTTTTTAGAACTCCATAAAATATTATCTATCTAAAACCATGACTGTCATGTGTTAATCTCAAAAGTTAAAATAATATCTATTCACCTAAAACACTGTCATCTGTGAAACTATATCCCAATTATATTTTTCTACCCACTCTTTGTTGCCCACTTCTTTCTCTTTAATGCTTAATGGTTTGTTATTTATAAGTGAAGTCAGAGTTCTGCTTGAAACAGAGGCACCTCAAGAATAACTGAGGGTCAAGTACCCATGGGAGGTCAGATGCCTTTTGCTGGCACCAGCTTTATATGCACACTTTTCTTGAGGTGCAACTGTGGAAGGCTATGGTGTTGCTGACCAGAAGACCCACCACGATCAGATTTCTTCTAGACACAGTCTACAGTGCATAAAAATTAATCAAGTCCTACCATGACTTGCTTTATTCATAATACTTAATGGTCATGTAATAGGAGTTTTTATTCAGCAGTTAAAGTTCATAAGTGCGGGTTTTACATGGAGATAGGTATTATGCTGATAGTTTAATTACACACCTTTTTGCACACCAAAGGAAATGGGTTATGCAGTTTTTATAATTAAGGAAAGACTTCTGAGATAGAATGAAGCTAAGTTGAACTGAGCTTTTTGAAAATGTTTATTTTTAAATTAGTAACTCTTTGAAAATGTCTAGCCCAGGAGATGAAACCTGAGTTTAGAATATATATATATATGCACTCTCTCTCTTCCCAGCCCCCATGTGCTCACATGATTTTCTAGTTCTCATGTTACAAACAAATTATTTTGTTTTATGAACTTAACACTAATTTATCATGCACACTTTTCTTTGGTCTAGCACAGGAGATATTTTCCCCAAAGACATCAGTTTTTTTTTTTTTGGTACTGGGAATCGAACTCGGGACCTTGCACTTGCGAGGCAGGTGGTAGAACCACTGAGCTAAATCCCAGGCCCCCAAAGGCATCAATTTTAAGTTCATCAAGCAAGTCACCTGCAGTTGGGCCCAAAATGTTTCCCGTGAATCTCCAAATTCTTGATATTATGGAATGCAGACTATTCAGTTTCTCCAAATTAGATTGTTTTAATGGAAGAAAGATTTTCTATCTTCTCTGTGTTATTGAAACTAGAATAGAATTTACTGTTTTAGCCCCAAACACACAGACCTGCTCAGATCCTACCCACACATCTTCCTTGGAATCCAGGCTCCTAGCCCTAGTGGCCTTACTCAATGTCCCACATTGGATGGCAAGGAAGCATCTTGAGTTTCAAAGTCCAAAACAGTCTCCTGACATTGCCTCAATCATTTCCCACCTGCAGTCTTCTCAAATTGGTAAATGGTCATTTGGCCCTCATAGTTTGTCACAGCTAAATTCCTGGAACCTTTTGTATCTCTCATACCTGATACCATATGCAGCAGTGAATTCTATTGACTCTGTTGTCAAAATATAATTCCTTCTCTTCATCTCTCATCTCTCCCACTACCTTTTTGGACTCAACCACCACAGTCTCTCTCATAACAGGGCCCTCAGTTTCTTCACTGACTTCCCTACATTTATAACACAGCAGCCAATGGGATTCTCTAAAACTCAGGTCCATTATGCCAAATCCTGTGTTCATACCTTCCAGTGGCTTCCATCTCACCAAGAGGAAAAGGGGATGTCATCACAATAAGGCCATGCATCTGCTCCCCATAACCTTCCATGATCCTCTTCTCACTTTTTTTGTTTCAGCTGAGAGTTTTTTCTTCTTCCTAGATTGTTCTCTCTGAGGTCTGCCTAGCTTGCATCCTTTAGATCTTTACTTGAAAGTTGCCTTGTCATTGAGGCCTTTACAGTGGCAGCTACCCTACTAGCCCTCTCCCCAGTGCTTTTCATCCCCTTCCCTCCTGTATTTTTCTGCCAACCACTTATCATGAAACCTAATCTTGCCTAATTCTTTTTGCTAAAAAGTAAAGTTCAGAAAGAGGTATTTTTGTGTGTGTATGTGCTTTGTTTCATGTTGAATGCCCAGAATTTAATGAGGTGTCCTGCACACAGTATGCAGTCACTATAACTGTATTTTAAACGAGTCATCTAACTCTAAGGTGTGACTAGATTATAGCAGCTTGAAGGCCAGGAACTATATCTTTCAATCCATGATCACAACACAGTGCTTAGCATGAGTATGGGATGTGCACAGCTAGCTGCTGTCTTAGCCTATCCAGTAATTCCCCCCACCCCGCCCTCTTTTTTTTTAAGGGAAGACTTTTAGCCCACTTGATGTGATTCTTTTTGTGAAACATGAGTCTGGAAACATATTTCTTATAGGCATGGCCAATTAGAGAAGCCCCCTCACTGTTGCTCATTGTAATTGGCTGAGAGAGAAGCAAATACCTCAGCTCAGGCCAATCAGAATTCTTCCCTAGTCCTCTCTGATGGTAAGAGGAGGAGACACTGACTTGGGTTCAGAGAACAAGGCACTGTCTCTGGTCATCTTCTGTAGCGCATAGAGGAAAGAGGAAACCAGGGGTAATACTCAAATACTTAACAGCAGTATAGTATAGGCAGCAGTCAGGCAGAACTGGAGAGTGACACCACCATGCAAATACATGTTGGCTGGGTGTCACCTTGACAATTCAGTCACGGTGGAAAGGTGTATGCTTTTTATGCAGACAGTATTGGGAGGTAAGATGGAAAAGGAGAAAGACAGGTAATATTTAATTTGGGGGAAAAGAGCTACACAAAGTAGCACCACCCTTTTTGAGTCCAAACTCTGAGCCTCATTGTCTTCTCTTTTCATTAGTACATCTCATATCATATTCTTAATTGACGTGCTTAGTTAAGACCATGAAGAATTTTTTGAAACACATCAACACTTTTGAGGGAGCTATGTTCAAGCATAATTACCTCTTTCTGTGTGTAGCTGTGATTCTGCATTTGAGCCCTGCATCTCCTGAAGCCTGCAGTTAAATTCCCTCTCATCAAGGAATGAGAGAAATGGTTTAAAATTCATTCATGTCACTTCCCAGTGGCTTGGACCAACTGTTTTGTTTTGGCATCTTGAATTATATTGAGTTTTATTGGGGCACAAAATACTTATTTGCCCTGTTATAGCCCTAAAAGAAGTGTCATTCTCAGCTCTGATACCAGTGTGTTTTATAGTTCTAATTTTATCTGCCAAAGAGAAGAAAAGGATTGCTGAAGACATGTATTTGGCATGTCCTGTGAATCTTTCTCCAGCGTTCTTGTCTTACACACCACATGGCCCATGTTTTCCCTCACAATGGGAGCTGCAGACATGGAGGCCTCCTGTCAGGTCATTGGCCTTGGGATGGCCTCTCTTGCTGTAGGGCCTTGAAACACAGTGCTCCTCTGTGAAATGACTCGTGTCACAATACATTAATTAGGACAATCTGATTAGAAGATATCAGAAGTCAGTGCAAACTGGTACATGCAAGAGAAATTATTTGAATTTATTGAAATTCCAAGAGTATACTGTAAGTCCCCAACTTACAAACAAGTTCCATTCCAGGAGAATATTCATAAGTTGGATTCGTTTGTAAGTCTGACAAAATGAGTCTTATACACCTTTGACACAAACATACAATGTAAAGGACAAAAAAACCCAAACAAACACATGAAAAGAAAGAGCGACGTCTACCTTCTTTTCACCTTGGTCCAATCTCTCAATTATTTTCACTTTCCTTTCCATGGTTATTGCTTTGCACTTCCTAGCAGTCCCCTCCACATCACCACTGCTTTTCCTCTTGCTTCCAGACATCCATCCTGGGCTTTGACTATACACTATCACACTGTACAGTAAGCACAAAGTAGTACAACTGTGATAATGTCCAGTAGACACATGAGCTACTTCCACTATTTGTTCTCATCTATGAGTATTCATAATGTGAAATCCATTCCCATCTGTGAAAGTTCACAACTCAAATGTTCAGAAGTTGGGGAGTTACTGGATCTCTAGCTTCAGGCATGGCTAAATCCAGGGACTCAAATGATGTGGTCAGTATCTGGTGCATATGTGTCCTTATTTTTTGTTCCTGGTTCTGGTTTTGATCACACTTCCTGCTATCTTGGTCTCAGTGTCAGCTCACAGTATTGTTCTGGAATCCTCCCTTCATTCTTTCCTCTTCTGTTTGCCTGCTTTTCATTCATTAAGGTGGACTCTTCCCATATTATAGCACAAATAGCTGCCAACAGCTCCAGGCTTATTTCCAAGCTTTCGCCAATCCCTTGGGGAAGTCTATCTCTCAACAGTTTTAATCAAAGTGTTAGGATGAGCTCTAAGCAGAAGGTTGTAATGTAGATACTGCCAAAGTCTCATTGAGATGCAAAATAAGGTGTTATGCTTGAAGAATGGAAATGAGTAGAGGTGAACAAAGGTGTCAGAATGCACTTTGTTGATTCTTACCTTTCAGACCTTGCATCTCTGGTTCTTCTTTGCAGATGTATTCCCTGAACCCTTCTTAGCATATTTCTGTGTCTTGCACATTCCTGTTTGACTTGGACTTTCCCCTCTTCATCAGAGGCTCCCCATCCCGATATTGAGACTGTGTTTTTTGGCCTAATCTATTCATACAAACACTATCTCATTTAATCATTATAGCAATGGATTGATGAGGCAATTCTTAATGAAAGCCAGAGAGGATTAAGTAACTTGCTCAAAGTTACATGATCATCGAAAGTCCAAGGAAACTGAGTTCCATTTGTGGGCTCCACTTTCGAGCCCATCTCTATCCTCTCAGACTTGTTCATTCTCTGTCAAGTATATTTGCTTGGTGAACAAGACAGAGGAAGCTTTGTCCTCAGGGATCTCAGAGTGGCTGTTGCTGTCTTCTCCAGGGACACTAAATCCCAACTAAGTGTGGTAATCTGGGTATAGATGCTCTTATCTATATATAGGGAGGACCATTAATGTGTCTTATTAGAAAGGCTGCAGGAGGTACTGGGCTGCTTACCATTTCATTGAGTAGCAGACATGATCTGCTTTGAGGTAGGACAAGCCACAGAGACACCCTGCCACCCACATAGAAACCCAGTACACAGAGCCCATGATTCAGGCTCATCCCATGGGGTAGGCATGCTTCTCCTTCCACTGTTTTTAATAGTGAGGACTGAGTAGGGCTGGCATTTAGATTTTCTTTATCCACATTATTTGATAACTCATATTCAAATACATGACAGGGCTGGGGATGTAGCTCAGCGGTGCTGGACCTGCCTGGCAAGTGCAAGGTCCTGAGTTTGATTCCCGGTACCAAAAAAAAAAAAAAAAGACAATCCTGCTTTAAAGCTATATTATCACGACAGCATATTTGGTACCTGTGTATGAAACTCTTCATTTTGTCTAGAGGTTCCTTGTAGGTAGGTGGCATGACCAGTGCTCATAGATGGGGCTAATCAACTATGGAGACAACTACCAAATCCCCGAATTCTTTTCTATGCACTCCTGAATATGTCATTTTGAAAAGTCCAGCATCCTCATCTGTAAAATGCTGGTGATGATTCCTACTTTGCAGGTTCAGTATAAGAATTGTAAAGAAGACATTTGCTTTGGCTGGCCCTGGGGTACAGTGAGCAGACTCTGGCTTCTGAGTGCAGGGTTCAAACTGACCTCTACCCTTCTTGGCAGTGTGATGTTTGTTCATTCACTTAAAAAGAAATTAAGCAATGATTCCTGGTCCTCCTTCTGGGAACCACACAGGCAAGATCTCTGCTTTTGTGGTTAGAAGGAGATATGTAGTGAGCAAAGACCAAAAGTGCATATAATGTCATGAAGTGACAAGCCCAGTAGAAACAGTAAAGTGGGCAAGGGGGATAAGGAGTTGGCAGCTAGAGTGCCATTTTATATTGCATGGTGAGGAAAGGCTTCTTGGCTGTGATACTTGAGTGGGAACCTTGAAGGAGGGATAAGCAGCCACACAGAGAGCCAGGAAAAGAGCCTTGCTGGCAAAGGGAGGAACAATTTCCGAGCGCTGAAGCAGAGAATGGTCAGCCCAGGATGGCAGGGAAGAAAGATTGGAGAGGGCAGGACAAGTACCCTGACCTTGCCTGTCTCCTGAGGAATTACTGAGCTAAGCTATATGTGGCAATGTTCACAATTATTAGAATTATTATTTTTCCAGATAACTGCAGTGAGAACTTTATGCAGTGTCTTTCTATAATTTTTCTTGCTGATGTCTGCTCTGAAGCCCCATGATGCTCATACCCTAGGCCCTGAAGGAGCTGTTTCTTCAGCTTAGAATTTTCCTATCCCTCTTCCCTGCTGGCATAAGCTTTAACATCTTTTAGTCTCAGCTAGACACTGCATTTTCTAAGAAGCCTCCCCAAGTGTCTCCAGTGGAGTTAGGTGGCCTTCCTGAATTCCCTCTTTCATTTGCACTGAGTGCACTGCAATACAGCCTTATGTTAAGGACTTGCTTCCTTGTGATCTAGGTACCACGAAGTCAAGGGCTAGGTCTAATTCCCAGCTGGATCTCCAGGGTTGGGTTTGAACGGGTCATTTTATGCATTTAATGCATAAATACATTTGTGAATAGTTAGATAGCAGGAAAAAAGCATGCATGCTAGTGAAATTTGCTTCTAACAATGTCAGAAGGCAAGGTTCAGTAAGACATCCTTACACTATTGATGAAATATGGAGTGTTGCCATATTCTATGTTAACATTTCATCAAGAAAAGTCCCCAAGGAAGCATATGTTATTAAAATTCTAGAACTTTAAAATGGAAAGGAACCCTTTTCATAACTTAGTTAAATGTCTTCAATTAACAAAAAAGGGAGTTGTAGACCAAAGGATGAAGTAATTTGCCAAACTCACCCTGTTCCCTTATGGTCAGAGCTGGAACTGGTAACCTGGTATTCAGATTATCTAGTGTCTTATTTCAAAGATCATGCCTAGTATGGTTTATTTCCAAGGATCCCAGGATCCAAATACTGAAACATTCTAATGAATCAGTGTGGATAAATCAGACTCTGGAAAGAGTCTGCTATGCTGTGTTTTTGGAATTCAGCGTTTTAAAATTTGATGCATTTTATGGGAAGGAAATCACTTTATTTGATAGCTTTTAAATCCTCAGGCATCTGAATACTTTTAAAATAATTTTATTTTCTGGATCAAATACATAATGCTCAACCTTGGTAGAATTTTTTTCTATTCATGGAGTCATAAGGTAGCAAAAATAATTAGTAAACATTTGAAAATGAGAAACAAATTATTCCCAGGACACTTAGTTCCTTCCTTCAAATACACACTTGAAAATTGCTATGGATCTATTCCACAAGAATGCTTGAATCTCTCCCTAAATCATAACATGGGTAAACTTACTGAAATATTTTTACAATTTTATTAGAGGTTTTAATTCACTGCTTTATCTCTGTTAGACTGCAAAATAGCTTTAAATATTCAAGTGGTAATTAATGACTCTTTTATGTTGCAAATCAAACATTTTCATCTGTGCGCTGATGGAGTAACAGTGAGAAAGGATTTAAAGAATAATTGTTTCTCCCTATTCCACATTGTTGACCAGTGTTTTTACCTTAAATTTTGGGAGTGGGTTTGTGTTCCTTGCCTAGTGGGCTACCACTCAGTGTGGACGTTTGCTGTCTTTCTGGAGGTCAGGATTTTTTGACATGTTTTTTGCCAGAGACATTCCCGACTAGATGGAAAGTCTTTGAATGTGGAATTTTTGCTTGAGTGCAAAATAATAAAAAGCATGTGTATGTTAAGAAAGGATCAGCCTAATGGCAAATGAACATTGGCTTACATTAATATTCTATTACAGTAAAAACTTCTATTTAATAATTTTCTCCAGGCTCTTTTCCCCCAGAATTTCACATATTTTTCTAAATGGCATGCCAACCTAAAGAAAGTGTATATGATACATTTGATTTATGTTAAGTCAATAGTGTGCGGAAGCCATTTAAAATTGCATTTTGAATATAGAAATATAAACCCAAGGAAACACGTATAGTATCATATATTGAGAAGGACAAAATGTGTTAGCTTTTCAGGGGCTGAAGTGCCTTGCAAACATTATTCTATTGAGAAGATATTTTTAAAATGTGGCATTGCACATCAAATGGCAAAAAAAAGCAAGTACGGACCCCAAATTAAGCTGTTGCTGAAGACTTCACAGAACAAGTTTTTCCTTCTGTCATTACTGAGAAAGGAGTCGGTGAGAGCTGCCCCTGAGAAACATTCACAAAGGGCCTGACAGATTCTTGATTGGAAGCCACATCAGCCACCTGTGTTGTTCTATGGCACTGATTAATACTGGTCTTGGTGACATTTATGTATCAGAGCAATAAGCTAAACAGGAAACAATTTATGTCACCTAAAGCTTTTTAACAAATCGATGCAACTATTTGTAATTGCTTGTTTCACAAGATTAAAAGTGCTCAGGCCTGATCTTCGCCCACGGATTTGTGGTCAACCTGACCTGTGCTTCCGTTGTTTAAAAAAAAAGGGAAAAAAAGTAGTGTTAGTGATGAGCACGAACTTCCATCAAGTAATCCATATTGCTAATATTTCTGGAATTTTAATGTAGTTACAATTTATAGCCGATCAAATGTGGTTACCTAAATTGCTGTTGCTAGTAGACAGTTTAACTGTCTTTATTAATTACAGTATAATTTAATGTTTGAGTACCAGCACTTGTAGTGGTCATTTTTACAGCTCGAGCAGTTATCTGCCTTATGACGAGCCATTTTAGCATTTTCAATGGAAATTTGTTAATATGATGAGTGATAAAAATGTCACATGCTGGTAAATAATGATTATTGCTTTGGCTGAAATTAATTCTTGAAAGGCCGGTTACCTTCAAATTAACATTATAACTTAAAGATTGTCGTTTTCTTTCCCTATATTCTTGGTATAGATGCCCCCACCAAAAAAGACCACCAATAACTTCAAATGCATAAATGGTATGTGTATATGTGTGTGTGCGTGTGTGTGTGTGTGTGTGTGTGTGTATGTATTACTGTAAATACCAATATATATGTGACTTTGCAGAGTGGAAATAAGATGACACAGAATTGTTTATTCAAAAAATGAAAGTTTAAAAATAAATACAAGTAGATTATATTAGAGTGGTTTCCTAATCCAAATATTGTTTCATGGTTAAACCAGTATTTTTGTATTTAACTTCCCTCCAATGTGAATTGTCTCAAACCTTTCATCAGTCAATGCCTTAAATCAAAGTTTGAGGCCCAACTTTATTAGAATGAATATTTTTATTTGACTTAGCTACAATGAAGATAAAAGATAATTGTAACTGTAACTTTCTATATAAATATGTAGTATCAGTATAGAATCTAGCAAGAAAGGCTAATTATTTATCTTTTGAGGAAGGTAAAGGACAGGTGGTTGTATCATGAAGCTGCCTATCTTGGTGTCAAATTGGTCTTAACAGTTTATGTTCTTTATAGCAAGGCCTCTATTTAAAAGAACCATTATTTTAAGTTTGCTGCCTTGTATTTCTGAAGGGCAAGCCTGAAATAATGTAAGCATATTCCTGTTTTAGAACAATTCCTTAAATAGTTAAAAACTCACTTACATAAGTGCTTCAGCTTATTATAATAAAAGTACGTATCTACTTTGTGTATGTTGTAACCAGTATTTATGCTAAAGCCTCATAATTAAGGAAATTTCAATTAACCCTGATAGTGTATTTTTGCACTTGATCTTAGCCAAAAGGCCAAGAAGCGATTTGATAGTGTATTTTTGGTGGCCAGGTGAGAATTAAATGGTTTACTAATTATCAGACTGAGGGTTTCTAGACTGTGGCCGATGAAAAGAGGATCCTCCTTTGAAACTTACGGGCAAAACCCATTTGTAAAGAGGAAAGGCAAAACTTTCCTAATAGGGCTTTCCTCCAACCAATGCTAGGAAAGGACATTTACACTGCTCCTCAGCAACAGTGGGCATTTTGCTGAATAAAGACTGCAAGGCTAATTTTCAAACCATCAAGCATTATGTGCTTGAAATTACATGTGTGAAACAGTTTTTACATTAACGTGTGTTTGGCTGCTTAAAGCACTACTTTGTGTATATTGGCAATTTAATTTGTGCTGAAAGATGTTCTAATCATTAGTCTTTAGAATACATATGATAAATAATACTAAAGAGCAATAGCAATGTTCTTCTGAAGGTATATTAAAAATAAAATCTCAACCAAGATGGGTTTTCTTGGGACATTCAGGTACTAGAGTTCTGCTCTTTTCTCCAGTGAATATAGTTATCTAGCATACTTTTGATAGAATATTTTTATAAAATCATTTGTTCTAATCTAAGGATTTATCATTATATGCAAAAAGATTTCTTGATGAGAATATTATAGATGGTGCATGTTTTTGACATTAGCATTTTATTTGGATGACTAATCTTGCAGATGTGAAATTTTAATGAATTATTCATGAAATTGCTTTCTTCTGAAATTTTAGTTTGCTTTTAATGGTAGTTATTAAACATTTTGTTTTTCTTTATAAAATTTGATGAAGAGAAATAAGAGTGTGCTGCTTCAAGTGAACAGAGAACCCCCCTTTCTCTCTTCCCTTCCCAATTCTCTTAAGTGGATACCTTCACTTGGAAATCTTATCCTGACGATAAAAGCTTTAGCCTTCCCCGATGAGGAAAGCTTTTACTTACGATTGATTTTAATTCTGTGCTGGAAGCAGCTGGTGTGATAAACCTATGGCATATGCTTAACATCCAGTCTCAGCAGGTCAGAAGGGGGAAAAAACTTAGGCTGTGGCGACTTTGACTACCAGTGTGAACAACCAGCATTTTTATTGCATTTGAGAATGCTATAATGTCAGTAATTAGTACTGACTACACCACATTTTTTTTATTGTCTGTATCCAGACATGGAATGATGGAATTACAGTTGATGTCAAGGAATGGGTTTCTTTTATGCCTTATCAAAACAAAACAAAACAAAACGAAACAAAACAAAACAGTTCCTGTTACTGGCAGCACATATACACGAAGCACCATGCTGACGGTCCAGACTTCGCCATCTCCATCAAGGCTTAGGGAGAACAGAGATTGCATGGGCTATGCTGGGCCCGTGAGATGCCTTTAGGATTGTAAATCTCATTCTTAGGATACAAGTGCAAAAATGAATATATCCAAAATATCAGAAGGGTTTGCCATTTACCAGAAGGTACCCAAAAGATTCAAAATCCTTGTAAGTCGAGTCAGCTTTGTGCCCTTGGAAACAGAGTTTGGCTGGACTGTTGCAAGAAAAGGAAATGAAGTATTTTTGTAATTTTGAATTTTTTGGTGATTAAAAATCTAGTGATTTACACTAGATTAGACTCCAAGGTTTTCTTTATCAGGTCTGATGGGATGCAGGATGCAAGGAATATAATGTTAGAGCTGTCTGAGGGAGCAGGACTGGCAGTCACTTTTCAAGTAAATAACCCTTGAGAGTTCACTTTACTGCTGTCTAATATGGCAGCCTAACTCATCTTCTATGGACAGATTCTAGGGACAAGTAGGATGGATCCTCATTCCTGACAGTGCATTTACCTCATACAGGGGACTGTCTCCTTAATGTACGCGTTTCTCTGAGAAAAAAAAAAGGGTAACATTGTCTTTACATCTTGGCACCTTGTACAGTTTTTTTTGTATACAAAAGTTCAACACTCCCCATTAACCACTACTTCACTGATAAACTTTGAAAGTGTGATCTTGGAATTTCATCATGCAAAATATTTACTGCAGCAGAAGAAAACATTTTAAACAATATTTTTTTCTCTTTTCAGATGTATGAACTTGTTTAAAGATAGCCAGGAAGGCAGTGGTAGGATAAACACAAGGGAGAGGAATGTATAAAAAAAGATTAGATCATATACACACTCACACTCACACTCACACGCACACACACACAAACCTGTACAAAATGCTCCAATCAATGAGAACAGGAAAAAAAAAATCTGTCAACTATGTTACAATTTAAAGAAAAAAAAGGGAGTTTCTCCCTCCACATGTCAGGAAATGTCATCCAATATTCTTAAAGCAAGAATAACTAAATAAAATACATGTGCAGCATATTCTGCAATTCCATTACATACAGTAGTTTTTTTCCAAAGATATTTTTTTAGTATTGTTAATATAAAGCAGTTGCACAAAAAGCAAAGGTGTTTTGACAAACAGGTGTATGCATTTATTCCTTTTTAGGAACAGTATCTAAAAAAAGAACCGCCCTCCACCCTCCCCCCCAAAAAGACAAAGATTCACACAGACACAGTGGGATATATGTACAACATAATAAACCCCATCCTAAAGAAGCGACTGGAATACCCCCAAGGGATACAGAATCAGAATTGTAAAAATCATAGTGAAGTTTTCTTGCTGTAAAGCCTGAGAAAATTTTTTTTCAGTTGGTTCTTCTGCAAGGCTGTGATGCCTGCAAAGATGTGTAAAGTCTAATTTTCTTTTTTTGCTACAGTCTTTAGACTAAGCATGCAAGACATACGACTAAGTGCAACTGAGTGAAATGTATTTTTTAAAAATTTTAATCATTCCCTAAAGGTTGAACTGAGGTATGCGTACTAACAGTTTCTCATGCTGTTATCTTTACTCATGTCTAGCTACACATGCTGAGAATGAACTAATCTACCAGATTTTTATCCTCTTTTGAATACCAAACTAACCAGCAACCACTCAGTTTAGAAGCACAGGGCCCCCTTCCCATGACCCTGTCTGGCTACTGCCTGCACATCATGAAGCTGCCTGCAGAAGTTTAAAAGAAGTCGCAAGTGACCACAGACTGCCCTTGATATAGAAAGCAGAGTAAAGCTTCAAAAGCAACTGCAAAAGACATTTTTGTACCAAGCTTATGAGTGAATGGGAGTGTTACTTTTTCTTTTTTAAAAAATTAAAAATGCTGACCAAAGCCTAATCTGAAAACAAAACAAGGACAGGAAAGAAAACAAAACAAAACAGAATCGCAAACTGGAGGATATATGCGAAGATAAGCCAAAATTGATGCAGTGATCACATCACAGTCCTTAAACAAAAGTGGCATACAATCATTCTAAAGGTTTTAATTCTAGAAATACTATTATGTGGTCTAGTTCAATCACAAAAGCTTTTCTGTTCTTTCCAAATTTCATCTTTACTATCTATACCTAATTTTCAGTGAGATACATTCATTTTTTTTTTCTTTGATATGGGACTCCTTTCCTTCTGTGCAACTGTAATACTGTATCCTATTTTTATCTTCAGTAGCCCCAGAGTTTTCTCTGTATAAGGCTGAGTTTTGGTCTCTAAAGAGGTACCGAAAAAAGACGAAACTACTAGAAAAAAGTAACAACTTTGGTTCCATTACCTACTTGGTCTTCTGAAATTACTCTAGGATGAAGGAGCAGTTCTCTTTCTCAGGTTAGCAATAGCCTACAGCTCATCATTTGCCTCTAAATTCTCTCGCCTCCTTTGATCAACAATAAGAGGATATTTGGCTTCATCAGATAAAGCATAAAACAGAACATAATTTACCTTTGTGTAATATCTTTGGTAATTTTAGAAATAAAAGGTACAAGGTATATAAATTAAGCTCCAAAAGGCTCTCGAACTAAAAACAAAAGCTAGAGTCCTAGATAAATAAATGTGAGGGTAGTGGGTGCGAAGTGGAAGTGTGGATGGGTTGGAAGGACTGAGGTTGTACTGACCCAGAACCGTCAAGTTCCGCAGGCCCTGTCAGGTTCCCCAGAAGCCCATGGCTGACAGGAGCCTCTATCTGATATTCTCTGTTACTTTCTGATACTGGGGTGGTGTGAAAATATTGCATAACAAACTGAACTGCAGTACCGAATTTGCACATTTATAACGAACACTTTCGCATTGCTGAACTCAGTCCTCATTAACTCCCATAACAAGTTCAATCTGAAGTCTAATTTGCATTCAAACAGATTAACGCCACCAAGCAGGTCTGAAATGATGTATAAACTCAGTGCTGTCAGCAAAGTTGCTTGGGGAAGTTGGCTTTTGGTCCTTTTGCAAACAAAGCAACCCTCACTAGTTACCCTCACGGTGTTACAACAGAGTCTGCGGCCCTCCCCAGAGGGTTATAGGAGGGAGAACCTTCCGAGGACCTAACATCAGTCTGATGATTAGGGTTTTTATATTTCTTCACTCTGGTGCTGCCTATGTTTCCTTGTGCTGGTAGAATGCTGTGGCATTTCTTTCAAACGATGATTACTATAAAAAAAAAAAAAGGAAAATCTGAAAATTCCCTTGCCACCCCCAATACTGCTTTGTGGAATGAGTCTGCATTGTTCCTAGTGTGTGTCTCAATTTTTTTTTCTGTCATTCATTCTCTTTCTGGCAGGACGTCACGCTTGTGTGAGAGGACCTTCATGTGTAGAGAGAGTGCAGCATTTGGGACCTTTTAGAAAAAGACCAAAACGGAATGTTTTCTGACTTTAGAGAAACGTGGTGATGTCTGTAGGAGAATGGAATGAGTGACAGAAAACTACAAACGAGAAATGACATTCAGCTTTGTATAATAAAAACACCTATTAACATTCATCACAAGGTACAGAAAACTTTAAGCCTCCAAGAGGCCATGGGCCCAAGTGGAGGCCTGAGGTCAGAACTTAAAATGGTATAGTGGAAGCAAAAAAAAAAAAAAAAAAAAAAAAGCAATACATTAAAAAGTTTGGGATAATTATTTTTTTCACCCCTCCCCCCCAACACACACACAAAGGCCTTCCCCATCCCAACTGGAAGCAAAAAAAAAAAAAAAAAAAAAAAAAAAAACAGGAGTAAAGGCAGTGATAATCAACATGCAGTACTGTGCAAATAGGTCGTCCATTGGAATCCTTAAATTCTGGGCAAAGGCTTGGTCTGCAGCTTAGGTGCACAAGCTCAGTCGGGTGTCCTCAGAGTCCAGCATTGGCAGGACTACAGTTCAAAGTCTGCTGCTAAAAGTAAATCAGTTTAGCAAATTTACAACACTGATGTTGACTGTTAAGAGAGGAAAATCCCAAGTACCAAACAAGTCCATCCAATGCACAGAGTACAAATTCCTTTTTTCAACAAAAAGTAGAAAAATCAAAAATACTCCCAAATGGGATTCTTGATGGCACTAAGAGTTAACACACTTCAGAGTTGTCAAAATGTAGTGAAAATCCTCCAGACTGTACAACAAATGGAGAACAATTTCACTGCTGACTTTTTGACGTGTTTTGTTTTACTTTTTTTCCCCCCAATCTTCATTCTTGGGGTCGACCCGCCCAGATGTTCACTCTATGTCCTCGTTTACTGCTTCGTCTTCATAATCTCTGTCATGGTCAAAATCTGGACTGTGGTTGGCTGTTGTCACTAAGGACAGAGGCCCTTCAGCTTCCTCTGGGTCAAGGGGTTCTTCTTTGACGTGTACAGGATGCCTGGAGAAACAAACAGAGGTTCAGAGGGGGCATTTCCCAGCCCAATGCACCCCTGGTGTTTGAGGCAACCTAAAAGTCACACTGTACAGCTGCACTGTCCAGTATGAGAGCCCCTGGCCACAAGTGCCTTCTTTTCTCAGTTGCATGAGCCCCATTTCAAGTGCTCAAGGGCCACATGTGGCCAGTAGCTTCCATGCTGGAGAGCCCAGAGATAGCATATTTGCATGAATTCACAAAGTTCTTCTGGACAGGGCTAGAGCGCATGAACTCTGGAAGAAGCTGGCCTCTCCTCCCCAGTGGCAGTTCTCCTGTTTTACTGCATGCCCTCATCACCTGAGGACCTTGTTAAAATGCAGTGTTGAAAGCAGCAGGCTGTGGGGTAGGCCCGAGACTCTGCATTTCACATGAGCAGTCTGGTGCTGCTGCTGGTCCTCAGACCACACACTTTGAACACCAGATAAGAGGCCCCTTTGTGGCATCCTAGGTGGATGAATACCAATCTTCAAATAATTGCGTGAAACGAGAATCTGTAATATAGAGCTAGTTTGTGGGGAACACTGAGTGCAGAGGCTGGGCTAATCGTGGCTTGCTGTGTGTTCTGCTTTGCTAGTTAACATGCAGAACCTGTGAAAGAACTCTCCAGAGGACGACCCCAAGCGAGGTTCTATCATTAATCAACTTCAAGCAAACACAGCAAAGAGACACCATGATACATGCTTGAAACTCCAAATTAATGCATATTTTTACAAACTGTCAATAAGGCAAGAAAAGCCCTGCCAGGAAACACAAACGGAGAGGAAAAGGCTCGCTCAACACAACAATATGATAAGAAAGCAGAGCCCCAATCAGAATAATAACGCTGTCAGCTGTAAACAAGGCAAAACATGAGCCCCGGCTGGTAGCGGCCACAGGACGCGCGCAGCTGCGATGAGATCTGCCAACTTTCTCATTACAGACCAGCGCATTGGTTCACGCGAACGGGGTGATCACACAAAACCACTCTGATAACAATTGAGAAATGTTGTGCGTAAATCATATTTACAACGGATCCTTTGCAAATACAAATTACTTTCTGTTGCAGGGCTTTTGATATGTAAAAGAACCATTCAAGTTAAAATGCTCCCATCTCTGGGACAGGCTGTAGAAGAGGGGATTTTTTTTTTTTAATTGACATTATCAAGTATTAGTAATAAGAGGTGGTCCTGGGAATGGTTGGTTTCCTAAATAATTGATGCTGTATGCAAACCCCAAAGGCCCCTTGAACCATTTAAAAACAAACAGGAGTGCTTTGGACTGCCCTTGAAGATGTGAACGAACCTTCAGAATCAATTGACTCTAAAATTAGTGCAGCGAACAGAGTTTGGGCGGCTAGATGTCAGATAAATAGCTTTAAAAAATCATGCCCATATTCTTAAAAACTACTTGCAAAACAAAATGGTGCAAAGTTGTTCTACAGTAATTTTTTACATGTGGCTCTCCATCTATTTTTAATTTTTAATAGTCTTATCTGTTTCTGCAATCAGACCCAGGACTGCCACATGATTTGCAAAGCCCAGTGCAAAGTGAAAATGCAGGGTCCCTGGTGCAAAAATTAAGAATTTCAAGAGAGGAACAGAATATTAAAACAAGCGACATGTCCTCCTAAGCACGGGGTGCTGCATGATTGCACATGTCACACACCTGTGTGGCTCATCCTGCTAGGGTCCCTGACATTCTTCTGGGATCAACTAAGTGTCTAGGTTATTATTCCGTAAAAAACAAACTAATAAACTGTTAATTAAGGTTAGTTTTCACTTTTGCCTGTCTTCCTACTGCAAGTCATATTTTATGTTAGACACAGCACGTATATTTATTTTGTTAGCTTTTTAGTTATAACTTTTATGGTTATGCAAGCATACTCTGTTTTAACATATGTCGGTCCCTAACTACTGGGCCTCTCTGTTCATCTCTTGTCCCCCGTTTCACTGTTTGCATAGCATACTAACCATTTTTATCCATTAATCTTTCTACTTCTGTTGATTTACCTCTTTAGATAAATTTCTAAGGAAGGAATTCTTGGAGGAGCAAAGGCCAAAACATCTTTATGGTTCTTCTGATTTATTGTGATATTAATTTCCAAAGGGGCTGTATCAACTGAAAATCTCATCAGTATTCAGCATCATTTTTTAAAAATTTGTTGCTTAGCCCGTTTGGCTTATATGCAGGTTATTTTAAACCATGTTTCTTGGATTATTAACAACATGGACCACTTTAGGTTTCACTGTAGAGAATCATTACTTCATAAATTACTTCCTGTCTCCACTAACTGCGTGGTTTTAGTAATAGCCACTGGATAGGAATCTTTGTTTTATTTAGCCATGTGCTGAGGCTCAAATGTTATTTTCTAGATTAACAGTTTCCTACTTTTATTATTTTTATGCTATCAGACTTATTAATCTTTTTAGGCTTATAAACTGGAATCTGATGATATAAGGTAATATAGAGCTTTGGGCGAGGATGAGGATGGGACTTCTTAAAGCAAAATAGAATAGTCTTAATGAAATTCTTGCTTTATAATTTTAGACGGTAATAGATGTTTTGTTAAGCTGGGCACAACAGCAGCAAAAAAGACCCAGATACTTGGAAAGTCTCCACAAAACAGAGTTCACAACATCAGAGAATATTTTGTTTTCCCCCAAATTCACTGATTACTTACAAACATAAAGATAGGCAATGGCCCTGTCAAGCTGGCTAGCTGTATCTGAGTGCTTGACACGGGATGGGTCTCCAACAAATGTTAAGAGCTACACCCACTGTGTGACAACTAGGTTAGATAGCAAGGCAAGGCCCTGACAACTCCAGAAACATGAAATCCAATCTCGGCCCATTTCTTGGATTGAGCGGATACCCTGCATGTAGCAAACGTAATAGAGGTATAGTGTCTCAGGAAACTAATGGATTCTCATATAAAAAGCAACTATTTAAGACAGTGCTTCCTAGAAAATGGGGCTTATGATGTACATTTTGTCTCAAGGAGCCTTCACACACCCTGCCCCATCACCCCTTCTCTCCAACATCCACTTCCGAAAAAGCTACCAGTGAATAACTGTGCAAGGCCACTCATTCCCCTTCCCCTTACATCTGAGTAATTCCTTTGTTTAGCTACTCTGGGAACACAAGGGTTTTTAAATGAAGCTGACTAGTGTTTTAAAGGCATTGTGTTCTAGGGGTGCATGACAGCATGGAGTATTTTGCTTTGTAGCTCCTTTAGCTCCTATCAGTATAAAAGTGTAATGCCCCAAAGCCATAACTGTGTGACTACTTTCTAATGCTGGAAAAGAGAAACAAATTGTAGTGGTATGTGAGTGTCACAGAAAGCATAAGTATGAAGAGTTGTTTCAAAACTGGGTACTTGCAAGGCTGCCATCTTAACGAGGCCCTGTAAGACTTGCCATAAAGTTTATGGCTTGATTTATTCCAATAGACTGGAACAGTTAAAAAACAATTTGCATCATAGCAGGGTAATACATTTGGGACAAGGAGAGAAACTATGTCATTTATAGAATTCGCTTAATAGAAGTATAGGGTCAAAAAGAGTAACCATCTAGGACACTAACAGCAGGCACGGAATTACATTTAGCAGACGGTGTAATCCTAAGATTTGAGCAACACATTTTGTCATCTTTGTACAGGGTTTCTTTCTTTCCTTTCTAAAAAACTTAGTTGAGAACTCTGTTTCATTTAAAATTATGAAGCCTGCTGTAAAATAGGATTTTTTGTAACACTGGGGGTTAATTCAAAGTTGTTAAATGAACTCATAGTTGACTTTATTATGTCCAGTAAAATTAGCATGATTCTAAAGTGTTTCCTGTGAAATTTCTATCCAAATAATTTTTTTTTCTTTCTAGTGGTCTTTTGTACTAAATAACAGAAGAAATAATCTTTTCTGTTCAGTAACTTCAGACATTTATTTGCTCTAATGAATATTTCAAGTAGCTCATACGCCAATTTACATTTTCTCTGAACTTCCTTACTATGTAAGTACTCCTGCCATGAGCATGATTTAAAGATTAATGTAAGTGTGAACATAACAATAAAGTCAGAAACACCAGGTTGCTTTAGTAAGGATGAAATATGACAGCATTACTGTGAAAGATAAACACTTTCTTAAAATGTTGTGAAGTAAATGCTGAGAGACTTGTTCATATAAATTAAAAATTATTATTTCCATCTTTAAAGATCCCTTTCAAAGCTCTCTGGGCATGAAATGCAAATGCCAGAAAATCAAATTTCAGATTCCCCTGTACCCTCCAATTATGCTGGCAGATAATGTTTTTTTCTTTGTCATTAGATGCCAATTCATTCTGTTCCTAATTGCTACAGGTCATATTTTCCATTCCTATCACTCAAATTATCTTAAAATAAGATGCTGGTCAGTAATTCAGAATGTATAGACAGTGGCCTATTCCAGGAGCTGACAGTATTACAAGCATGAATTGGTTTATTCACTTAAGATGGGCCACGGTTTTGCAGGAATGCACTAAAAGGGAGAGACTGTCATTCCACAGCATCCCCTGCAAATCAAATCATTTGGAATGACGTGGTTTCTTTTCTGTTTTAGAAATGTTCATGTAAGAGAGCAGGGTTATTACAGTGGTACTGAATCTCTCCTGTGACCCACTCACGAGGATGGCACAGCCTGGTGGCCTTCAGCTTCCTGTGGTTTGCTTGGTCCTGGTGGCATTCACATGCAGTATGGGTCACCGTCGGCCATCACTTCATGTAGTTATATGTGCACTCATTACACTGCCGTCTGCTGCTATAATGCTCCTATTAATTTTCCTTTTGATATTTTAAGAGCAATCTATAAATCATGCTGCCTTTCATTTGTGCCATCATTAATGCTTGGTAATGACGCTGCAGCATCGTGTTCGCGCTATTAAACTTAGCACACAACCGAGTAAACAAGCATCTTTTTCTTTCTGCTGGGTTCAGCATGCCTGATCATTGAATCAATTGCAAGCTTTTCCAGATATGTGTATTAAATTTTGGAGAGAACTACAGTGAGGTTTACAAAATGGCCTGAGATATAAAGCAGAGAAAAAAGAGCAAACACGTTTTCTGTTTTATTGCTGTGTGCACTTCTAGGTTAGATGAAGCTGATTACTTTTATGGGAAAATTAACAAATAATCCTTTTATTTACTAACATTTCTAGAAGCACAAACTTCTTCCTGGGTTCCAGGAAATCAGGAGCTATAGGAAAGGTGTGTGTGTGTGTGTGTGTGTGTGTGTGTGTGTGTATATATATATATATATGAGAGAGAGAGAGAGAGAGAGAGAGAGAGAGAGAGAGAGAGAGAGAGAGAGAGATTGTGTGCATACAAAACAGGAAGCTTGGGGTCTGATGCCGAGACCACTTGGGCAAATAATACTCACACAGGTTGCATAGGGGATCTGCCTGGACTGCTGTCGCTCTCATTGCTGTTTGTGTGCTCCATGGCCCCATTCAGCTCCTCCCGTATGGCGCTGGCTAAGTTGCCCAGAGTGGGATTTCCCATGGAAGCAGTAGTGTATAGAGGTATACTGTTCTCAGCCATCGAAGCCTGCCATCAACCAGGAGAAAACTTATGAAGACACAGGGTATGCAAGACAAGGAAGCTATGAATTATGGGTGTATTCAATAATCTTCAGTTTAAATTCACTGTAGCATGGCTGGCAAACACAAATTTCAAAGAGGTGTAGAAGGATACTGCTTTAAAAGTGACTCGTGCACATGCCCCAAGCATGGTTTTGGTTTTACAAAGCTAACTGGAGGAAGCAAAGTGCCCTTTGGGAGTAAATACTGAATTTGGTCATGCTTGGCACAGTCACATGGCTTAGACAGGGGTATTTAGGAGATTTATATCTGATTCCTTGAGGAACTGAATATTTCTAGATCATAGAGAAATATAATGGAATTTTCATTTCTTTATCCATTTTGATGACTCTACTATTGGATAGCGGAGATTTGATCAGATTATTCTAGCCATACTGCTCCAATTTATGGGAACTTCCATAAACATTTACCACTTAGATCCTATAGAAAAGGAAAAGATTATAGAATTGGAATCAATTTTTATCTCCCCCTATCATTTCCATTTGAATGATTTTTGAATCTGTTTAGTGAAATTTAAGAATACTTCTCAAAGTATTGAGGGTAACACTGTGTAATCTTTCAGATTCAGCAGTCACCTGGGATTTTAGGACTAAAGAAAAATCTCTGGCAAAAAGGGAGCTCTGAATCTTATTTCTTCTTGGTGCCTAAGCACATCCATATTAAAGGTGACAAAATCACTCCAAATGAGTGTCAGCAAAAAAAGTGTGAAATGGAAGGAAAAAACCCACCTACATTCTATGTTAGGTACTGTTTACTTCCTATCCTACCACCTTTGAGTAAAATGGCCAACCACCCAGCCTACAAAGGAGCCAGTAGTCAAATATACCACTGGACTAAAATGTTCGTATTTAATTTGTAAGTGATTGTAACACAGCGGCTTTTCATTTTCTTTAAGAGGACAGACTTTGAAAAACTGGCAGCTGTAATTAGACCAAGATTTATCAAAACTGTCCTAAACTATCCTCCTGCAGACTACACTATGCCTGGTTTTCCATCCAAGTAAGAAAAAAGTACAATCACAAGACAATCTGGCATGGTGGCTTCAATTGGCCATCATGCAAGAGTCCAAACTATTCTAGAAATCCTGGCAATAAAGAGAACGTATGAGCCAAATATGAAGAAAAAAAGGGAGCAAAGCTGGGCAGCAAGGTGTCTGCCTATTATGACAATTGCAGCCTCACTCACTGTACAAACTCCAAAGCCAAAAATACTTTCTAGAAATATGACCAGGTTAGGGCTTACACACTTAACCCGGTGTTGCCTAATAGATGATTTCAAAGCTGAGCCCTCTGCAAGCCCACAGCTTTTCCTTTCCTCCACTTTTGAATGTCTAACTCCCTGCTTTTAAAAAGTAAGGAAAATATCCTGTTTCTATTTCCCCACTTTCCTATTGTGTGTCAAATAATTTGCATTAAGTACTTTTTTCAATAGATCATTTATAAAGGAAATAAACCAGTTTTACAGTTTTGGGCAAAGCAGTTGGTGTAGTAATAATTATTATTACAAAGTGGTCACACTTCTCCCTTTCATGGAAACTCTGCTGGGACTGTTGTCAGCTGAGCTTCTTTCCACTGGAAATGCCACAGATCAACTCTCACAGGACCTGTCCTCTGTTGCACAGTCAGACTAGGGCAAAAGTGGGGCTGCAGCTAGCTTAATATTTTAGCAGATTCCAAAGTCAAAAATTGAGAAAGACAAAAGTGAAATGGCAGTTAAGAATATGTGTGTTGGGATGAGCTGGCTGCTCTGTAGACAGGGTAACCTTGGGATAAGTATGTCTTCTTCTTGGCTCTCGAAGAGCTCTAGTTAAAACCATTTCTGATTCAGCCTGGATCTTAGGACATAGATGGAGGCCCAACCGCCCCAGTGAAGAAAGTCATCCCAAGGCCAGCCCCTTACATTTGATCCTCAACTCTTAGAAAAGATGCTAAGTGAAGAAAACCACCTTGTCCCTTTAAAAAACAATAAAAGGGCTGCAAAGAGATCTTGGTGCCTGATCTACCATAGCACCTCCTGAATATTCCTTGTTGAGTGAATAATCGGAGCAACCCACTCCAGGTTAGAAAAATTTTCACTAACTGCTGATGCCTAACAGTGTTTCTCTGTAGTCAATGTCCCCTTAGAAGCAGGCATATCACACTTTTTATAATGGACTTAATTATATAAATGATCCTTTATACGGTATGTGGCTTCCTATCAAACTGGCACCTTTGCCAAAGAAATGAAGGTGGTTAAGCAGTGGTGCAGAAGTCCTTAAGTACCACTGCTCCTGGAACATTAACTGCTCTGAGATCCTCAGGGGAAAGACAGTCTATAAATACGGAGCTTTATGGTTACCCTTAGTTACTTCAGTTTTTCAGAGCATCATACAATCTGTCCCAAGTTCCATGTTTTATTTCTGTAGTGGATTCTGCTGTCCTATTTTATAAATCGTGTATCACGCATTATGTTGCTCTAGTAATTTTTTAAAGATATTGTTCCATTATTATTTTTACTTGTCTTGAAAAATGGAAATGGGTGATAATGGAAAAGAAGGCCTGCTGGTAGAATCTTTTATTTAATTTGCACAGCGGAAAGTTATCTATGAATGTCTACTGATCGAGGATCCAAATTCTTAGAGGGAAACAATCCACTCCTCAAACCATGAATTTATAGCAATTTATTTGCCTTGTTATGGACTGGAGTGTTCTTGGAGAACAGCAGGAAGGTTTTTGGCTGCCAGAGGAACAAGGAAGTATACAGAGGACGCAAAAGCAAATGGCTTGCAGATGAGACACGAACAGTTTTGTAATGATAAAGCATACTAATTGAAATTAGTCACATAGCTTAGGGAAGGAATCCAGAGGATGCAGAATTTATTTATTTATTTATTTATTTATTTATTTTTGCCTTTTTGCGTCATGAATGTAAAATGTGCTTATAATTTTAATACTATTCCAGATAGCACCGCCTTTAAATTCACACTTCACAAGACTCCAGGGAAAGTAAGTTACTAATGAATGATATTTACAGTGGCAGCATCTAAGTGAGCTTTCATTTACTCTTCTAAAGTTAAAGTTACTGTGTAAACTACAAGTGATTAAAAGAAACAAAGTAGGGCCGGGGATGTAGCTCAGTGGTTCCATCGCCTGCCTCGCAAGCGCAAGGACCCAAGTTCAATCCCCGGTACCAAAAAAAAAAAAAAAAAAAAAAAAGAAAGAAACAAATGAAGCAGTTTCTCCTATTACACGCTAAAAATAAATATAATTACTGAAATGCTAAGTTCAGTGAATTTGCCACTGAACTGTGTAGAGGCACATCCATCAGGAGCCTTAAGATGCTGCTGGAGATTGAGGCAAAACAGTTTTGCAGGACACAGATAGGTACTCAATAAATATTTGCTTAATCAACAGTGAGAACTAGGCTCCTGTCAGTATCTCCTCCTTTCCTATCCTGTTCCCATAATGCCAAATGTCTCAACTGCTTTTTCACTATCCCTTTTAAGATTTTTTTCTCTATTGCTGCCCTTCCCCCAAGAAACTATGTCTGGAACGGCACATTACCAGCACAGAATGTAAGAAACAGTGTCTGGGTGCCACGGCCCCGATGGGGGACGCATGAGGTGAAAGTCTGCAATGGCACTGCATTACCAGTGTCAGACTGCTCTCCATCTAAGTTAGGGAGATTCTTTGGGCTTATCTGCTAGGACAGTCTGGGTAGGTAAAAAACACAGGAACACTGACCGAAAGGATACTTCTCCCTCCGAACTCTTGTGGGATACCTGAGCACTACACCCAGGTACTCAAGTGATGCTAGTGTTCTGATAACTGGAGAGACAGCTTGGCTGTGTGGTAAATGAGAAGTGCAGTAAGTACAAGGCTCATGCTGGCTGTCACTCAGCTACCCTGGTAGCTCCTTCTGGGTGTCATCTCCCTCTTGCTCAGACTACTGGTGGATTCCTCTTCCCGGGACCAATGGTGACATAACCACTGCTTGGTTCATCAGTAGAAAACAAAGATTCTACGCAGTTGTTGTGTAATCTTGATTGACTTGCTGGAAACCTAGTTTTCTCTTAAGCACTTCTACTGTTTAAATAATAATAGTTTACCAGAAGTGAGACAAACTCAGACTATCTAACCCCTCAAAACAGATGTAAAAATGGACTTTAAATGAAGCGGGAGAAACACAAAGCTCCGCTTTCTCTTTAAACTCGTGAACAATAGAAGGTCATGTGACGCAGTGGCCTATCATCCAGCACATTAATAGCTGTGCTAGAGTAATTACACTTGTGGTATTTTTGCCTCAAGTGAAATTCTGAAATAAGAGGATGGAAATTATGATACTGCTGATAAATATTAATAAGTGAACTTTTAATTTTTTTGCCACAATATTCAAAATGCTAAGCATCCTGCTAATGCTGAAGCAGCCCAATGTGTTTGCCTCCAGGGAGTACGATGCTTTGTGCACTTAAGAAAAAAGTTTAACGGAATTAAAATTTAATATCTAATTAGAGCGAGGCTAATATATTTTGAAATGAGTGGGGGAGACATGTGCCTCTGTTGCATATTTGGGATGGCCATTAATCTTACCTGTAAAGCTGCATTGAGAGGTGTGCAGTAGGCGTGGCTGCTCTGCATGTTTTTAATAAGGGAAGGGTTACTGTGTGAGAAAAAAAAGATAAAAACTCAATGTTAAACACAATCGACCCATGAGTTCCTAGCTAAGTTTTGTTTTAAGCTTACTAGTAGCCTTCCAAATTTGAAATGCTCCCCACTAACCAAAGAAAAGTTAAGCTTTCTCCCTCTCCCATTGTACAGGATTGGTCTGTGCAGGCACTGCTTGGGACAGACTTTGCTGTTCAAAGAAATAAATATAAAGTTCTGACTTATGTTAAAACAGACTTGGGGACTCCCTCCTTGTAGCAGTTGCCCAACTCCACAGGAAGGCAGCTGGGACAGTGCTGAGGAGTCAATGAGCCCACAGCAGGTGGTCCTGGAATGAGTGGGAAGAATCTCCTCTGACCCCACGCTGTCCAAGGCACATTTACTGGGGGAGGAGGGTGTGCTGATCAAAGAGGGAGGCTGCATTGCAGTCTGTCTTGTAGAGCCAGATCACGGAAGCATGGGATGATCTGGTGCTGTTTCTGTATCAACTGACCAAACGAAGCCAGACAGCAACTTAGATCCTAGGCCTAGTAAGAACTAAAATTACTAAAAACTTGTACAATAGAAACTGAGTGGCTTCCAGTAGGAAATTACCTACATTTATCAATGGACTTTTTAAGGAAGTACTGTATGCATGATATTATTTTTCTCTACACTTGGAACATTTTATTCATTTCATTATATCTACACTATACTGAATGAACAAATAAATTTATCCCAATACATACACATTTTAACTCTACATAAAAATCTCCTTTTCACTTGAAGGAATTATGGGTCACACAAATACTTAGTCATAGGGCCCCTGCAAGCTGCTGAATCAAAACACAATTGAAAATTTCCATTAAAGACACCAAAAAAGCATTATTCAAGGCACTGGTGTTCCAAAGAGAAACGAGAGAAATACATGTACAAATCACACAATTTAGTTTCGTTGCAGAAAGCTGTGGCACTGCTACTTGGTGAAATGCAAAACTACATGGGATGAGTCAACCATGCAAAGCCAAAGCAACAGCAGAAAAAATAAAACAAAAGCAAGTAAAGGCTCTTACTGTGCGACAAGCTCGTCAAAGTTTTCATCGGGGCAGTATTTGCGAGGACGGCCTCGTTGAATATGGCGGCCACGTTTAAACTCTTCATCATCAACTGTCCAAAAGGACCCAAACTCATCCTCTACTCTGATAAAGCACTTATGCAGTGAGAGGTTGGTGCGAATGGCACCCTGGGATAGGAGCAGCAGCAAAGGAGATGAAGTGGCAACAAAAGGAGACGGGGTTGGGGGCAGAACAGACATCCAATACAGGGAACAGGAAAAAGAAAATAAAATGCAATAAGCATAAGCAAATGGTTTGTGAGGGTTAATATGCATTGCCACCTAAAAGCTACTAGCATGTGATGCAACAAAGACCAGCAAGCAGGGCAGGGGGACTGGTGGGTATACAAAACAGGAGGGATGAAATGCTTTTTTGCTTCCCTTAACTGAGACAATGTGAAACCAGTTCTTTGGTCTAACACCATCTAGCAGCCAAAGCCTCTACGTTATACTTGTTAGCACAATCCAAGCTAGGCTAAGAAGTTCAAACATGGTGGACGTACCCACTGATCTTTTGTGGCCTTCTTTTTTGGAATTCTACTTCATCCACTGTCCATACTGCCCCTTTAACGTTTTCTACTCGCACAAAACACTTGTGAAGACTAAGATTATGACGCACTGCATTCTGCAGCAAGTATAAGAGAGAGAACATTTACATTTTCTGTAAGAAAAGACTCCAACAATAGCAGTACATTCAGCCTAACAGTCCACATTTGTAAAACCATCCCCAAGAACTGTAGCTACCACCCCTATGGAGGACATTCTTGTGGTTGAGGGTATCTTTTCTGATGAAAAAGCCCTGAAAGTATAAATTAATTGTACTTTGGTATTTTAATCTAGTCTCTGGTTGTACCTAACCAGAGGAAATATTAGTAATATGCATACAACCCCGAAATAGGTTCCATAATATACCTCTGAATATACTGTTACTATGACTTCAAAATGTATGACACAGAACTAGTCTTGGGAAACTCATCTACCTCTCATTTTGAAAAGGGTGGTTTATTAAACCATGAAAGATGAAGACTTAGTTAATGTTAAATATATGGCAATATCTGCCTTTAAAAATGCACATGGGTTTTATTAAGGAGAATTCTAAACAGGATTTTACCATTGAGAGTATCACCTTGTACAGCCAGAGGGATCAGGAGGTGAACTAACCCCCAGGGGTTCAGTATCCATGATCAAGGTCTGTCTTCCCTACTATAATGTGAAAGCTGGCACTTATTACAGAGTGGCTTGATTAACTGAATGAATGCCAAGGAATGCATGAGCAAGACTCTTGATAGCAAAAGGACTATATTTTTGCAGTTCAAGGCTTTTGCACACAAATGTTTCCAAGTCATTTCTGGCCATGCCTAACCTGAGACCCTTCAGGTTTATAATCTACTAAAATCTACCGAAGAGTGGGCTCTCAATTCAAGAGTGATCAAGAGTGAGCAGCTTTCAACATCTCATCTTCCCTTTTAGTGTCAGGAAAACACACAACCTTGGTTGGGTCCATAAACAAGCATGGCTTCCCTTCTTTAGTCCTGCCTCATTGAACTTACTGATGCAAGCTTACTGTTGGACCTCATTGGAATAAGTGCCTCGATGGGACATGAGACATTAATGCATATGCTGCACCTCACACACTGTAAGTCTTCATGCAATTTCAATAATGCTGCTGTTGTTCAGCCATCCTTCACCCTGAACCCCTCTCTGGTTCACCATCTGAAGCATTTGCTCTCTGAATTTAATAAAGGTGGCAAATCTTGATACCTTGAGAGATGTTTCAACTTTTGGACAATCATTGGTGACTATGAAGATTTAGACTAAATATTTTTTTTTCTCTGAAAAGGAATATTTAGAAGATAATGAGACAACTTTTAGTGCATGGTGTAATGAAATGCTCACAAGGAGAATCTGTGGGATAAATTCGCCAAGAGTTTTTGAATAATATCAATGGAAATGGGGTAGGTTCATGATATTGAGGAGACTATTAAAGGATGTCCTTCATTTAAAAAAAAATCTTGATGGGTTTGCTTAAAAACAAAACTCTTAAATACACTTGATACATCACAATTATTACTTGGTAGGGTAAACTTTGAGTATAAAATCGTGACCTAGCCTTTAAGCAACAGAGTTGCACAAAGGCATAGTATAAAATGCTAAACGTCATCTCCTTGAACAATATGGAGGAGATATAAACAAATACAGCCAAATTTCCTTAAAGAATCTGGAGACAGCACGTATAAATACAGGACACAGCTGGGAGAGAAATGGACATTGCTTCTGTTTTAAAGTATCAAGATGTACAGAACTCAAAAGAGATATGAAGTTACTTCTGCTAAAAGAATTCCTGTACATCTGCCTGAACAACACAGCCATGTAACTAAGATGCAAGGGCAAAACTTAAGTCTTGTTTTCCAGGACTTCACAGTAGCAGAAAGCAACTAAAAATCAAGAGTTTTCAAAAATGATGAGTGAGCTCTTTTCAGTCATAACTTTAAAGTGGGCATTTCACCTTTTGTCTGAGATCACAGTACCAATAAGGACAGAGAAAATTATACGTATGTATGAGTCATTAAGTACTTCATCCAGGGTTTATATTAATGACACTTTCCTGCACTTTACAAAAATGAAAAATTTGCAACTGAAGGTTTGAGCTTAAATTTATATTCATAACTAGTGATTATTTTAAAATTTGATCATTTGGTATTTATAAAAGGCAATTTGAAGAAAATGCTTATTTCATTTTTCTATTTTCTACATTTTTAAAGGCATTTGTAGCTAAAGAGTCTTTGTATTTTACCCTCCAAAGCAAGCTGAAGAAGAGGGCAAGATTTTGAACATATGTTCCCTTCAGGGCCCTTGTGTCTAATGAATTAATGCCATGGTTATATTACTTTTCTTTTTTTCTGCAGTACTGGGCATTGAATCCATAGCCTTTTCACTGAGTTACATCCCCAGCCCCTTCTTTCTTCTTTATTTTGAGGCAGGGTCTTGCTAACTTGTTTCAGCTGGGCTCAAACTTGTGATCCTCCTGCCACAGGCTCCCAGAATGCTGGGATTACGGGTATGTGATACCAGACCTGGCTTCCTTTTCTTTTAAAATACTCATTTATTATAAACTTAGAGGAAATGTGTTTTGGTTTTCTCCCATACAAAATTAAGGTACTAGCAGGGAAGGCATGTATTTCAATGAAAGCAAGTTTTCTTGTATCCTATAATAAATCCCTATCAAGTTAGACAATCCTAAAATGTTTGTATTAAAAGTGTCTAAATGTTTTGGAGTACAGGGATTAGAACTGAAGATGGTAAAAATACACACACACGTCAGAGTGCACGTGCCTCTTCTATAATCGAGAATAACAGACACTAGAACCAACTGCTGTGCTGGGAATGAGTGATATCACATGACCCCAAGCATTGTTGGGGAGCATCTAACAGAGCTATGGAATTAGCAAACGGTATTATAATAAAGTTCCATAATTTAGAACCTTTTTCTTCCTCAGGTTATCTATGAACCTCTGAGGGACACTCTCCTAATTTAAAACACTTTGTTGTCCTGTAAGAAGTATCCATTTACAGTGCTAATATTCGTATTGCACAGCTGTCTATACTAACTGCATTGATGAGCTTTTATCCAACCAGTGGAAGCTGTGTTCAGTTTAATAATTTCTCTGGGTCGCTAATGGTGAAAACACAGGTTACTTCTGCCTCTCTGCCAATGTTGCTGTCACTGAACAACCAACATGAAGTCTGTGTAAGAAATAGGACAACTTCAGTATCAGGGCAAAAGTGTCATCGCCTTTTTTCTACGTATTCCAGCTGGGGAGAGATAGCTCCCCTGACTGGCCCATCCACACATCTGGTGCCAGTATGATGGGTGTTTTCCCTCTTAGCATTTCAACAACAATGGAACTTACTTCTCAATCAAATATTCCTATAAATTGGGTACTCTGAGTGTATTAAAACAATATAAATTTAACTTTCTAGTAGACCAATAACTGCATTTTATCAGCAAGTACCTCTGCTTTATAAAGGTCAAAATCCAAAGCTAAAAGAGGCCCAAGAGACAGCTTACCTTCCACGTGGCTGCATTGCGTCGGAAGTAAGCAAACATTCGTGTGAACCAGTTATAGATTTCATTTAGTGTTAGCTGCTTTTCTGGAGATTCAAGAATGGCCTGTGAAACAAAAAAGTATGAGAAGAAGATAATATATGACCAATTCAGAAGAATCCTCATTATAGTTTCTTAAAAATATAAAAAACTGTGATTCAGAGCTAACTCCTAAGAAAGGATTCACAAAATGATCTAAGATTAATGGTTGTATTTAACAGTTCAATAGCAAAACTCAAAATGGAATTATCTAATTGTTTTGAGTTTTTATTTCTGTTTCCGAACAGAAATATTAATTTATTAGTCATTCATAAAGCAGAATCAAAGAGAAATGCAAAACATTTCACTAGCTGATTAAAGCTCAGTAATTATTTAGAGCTCAGATTAATTCTAGGGATCAGAGATTACTGTAGCTTGTGATAATTGACTTGCCATCTTTAAACAGGCTCATTTTCACTGTTGTGTGAAATGAATTTCCTAATAATCACATCGTATTGTAATACTTAATCAAAAGCAATTATGTTATATATTACAGTTTTTAAAAACCTTATAGAAAAGGTTTCAGCATGCTTGCATACTAAACGGTTTTAAATTTACTTCATCAATATAATATATCCTTGTACATGTACACCTTTTGATATAATTTCACATACGTGTTTACTTACCTGCCTAATTAAAGATGCATATGTAAATGGTGGTCTAACTTCTGCGTTCTTATAAAATTCTTGGTTCTGCGCAATATCTGCTAAATAAGAATCATTGTCCTATTAATTATCACTTTTTAAAAAGGGGCTTATGGGCAAGAATCACATGTTCCAGTTCTACATGTGGCAAAAATGGAGTAGCTACCTGAAGAAATGGGCACGTTGTATTTGTCTGAGTACCGCCTGCGGATGGGTCCCACCGTGTGCATGCTGGTGGTGGTGATGACAGAGGGGCCTTGGGTGACGGGAGTCAGGGGGGCAGTTGGAGTTGTTGGAGTATGAGGTAAGCTCTGTGGAGAAGCCTCCGATGCGGACTTGGAGAGTGTGACACTTGATACCAGATTGAGCTGTGAGGAAAAGAATATGGTTTAGAAGACCTTTAGAGAAGCAGAGCAACCAAGAAAGCATCTCATGTCCAGGAGGCATGAGATAGAGAGGAGGCCTGGCTAGTGTCATTTCTCTCAGTAGACATGTTTATAAATGATTCACTTAGGTTTGGTGTAAGTTATCTCTTGCATCACTCTTTTCCACGAGATAGGTATTTTCCGAAGACTGCCAAATGGAAGTTTACAGATGCTAAAAGGGATTATCCAGCAGAGCAAGTTTGAGAAATCCTGGGTCAAGACAATTCTTTAATCACAACCCCCTTTAAATAGCCTACCAAGCCTCAGAATCCTCAGGAGCACAAGGGAGGAAAGATGCTGGAGCGAAGACCACATGGAATACAAAGGTGTAGACCTGAACTGTTCAAAAGAACTTTCTGTGATGTGCTAGCCCAACTGAGGAGCAGTGTTTATTCACTTTTTCTAAAAGTAGCTTTTGTTTAATTTTAATGGATTTAGATTTAAATGGCCCCATGTGGCTAGTAGCTGCCATGTTGGCCAGCAGGAGGATGGGCTCCTCAGCTCCATCATGAAACTTCATGGACATGGGACTCACTACAAATGTCTGGCCTAGCCTCATACTAAAGACTGGCTCTTGGCCAAAAGCCATCATTTATTCCTATCAGTTGGCAGAGACTAATCTTTAAAAGCTTTATATGCAATGATTATTAAACTAGCAAATAAAGGACCGTCATCTATTAATTGAAAAAAACATGGCCTATGAGAGATCGAGAACTGTAAGATTTCTGTTGATATTTTTCTTTCAATGGGGCCAGGGATTCAGCTGAGTGGTTCTGCTGCCTGCCTCACAAGCACAAGGTCCCGAGTTTGATCCCTGGTACCAAAAAAAAAAAAGTCTTATTTTTCTTTCAAGTTTCAGATGTTCTATGCAAATGAAATAAACTACTGATTCAAGTGAGGAAGTGAATTATTATTTATATGAGGTAGCACATAATGAATGAGTACTCTTCTGATTTACTGTATATCTTACCTTCAACTTATAGTGCTATTCTTATAAATACTGGAAGGGACAACTCTTTTCCAATTTATTGGAACAGAATTAGTATTCTGCAAGTTCAGCAATGAAGAACTTGGTTGTTTCCAGCATATATATTACCATTTACAAAACTGCTATCTCAGACATAGAGCATTCCCTCAATCCAAGGAACTTGAGTAAAGCAATCTTGGTAGCACTTTCCCAAACCAGGTTTCAACTCACTCCCATATAGTAAACCTATTTCACTATAGTTATGGTTGATCTTAAGCACAAGACATCATTTGTGAAAGGTATTAAAAAGGAGAGTCCTCTGAGATCTTAATCAAAGCACATAATAAAAGAGAGCTCTGACGTGTTAAGAAGACACAAACTTTACTCACACTCCAGTAATGAGAAAGGCCAGGAGAATCCTCCCTGCCTAGTATGTTTAGGGGAGTTCCAAAGGATAAAAAGAAAGATTCACTACGGCTTAAGAAATATTCATGGAAAAATGCAAACCTGGTGCTGAATGATGGGCTGAGAGCATTCAGTCGTGCCCTCCTTTCTATTCTCAGCTTGAAATGTTGACTAAGCAAACCACAGACCACCACCACCCCCATCCCCAAAGCTGGAGAAGAAGCAGCCAAAGAAATAGCATAACTCTTGCCACCCCTCCCTTCCCCAGCACGCCAGGCAGATACAGTGAGCAGCCATCTCAACACCCCTGGAAATCTGACCCGGTGACGACCACAATGCCCATTTGGAAACCTAGTGCTAACAGTTTAGAGCAGCAGCCAGGGGATGGGGCAGAGCTGAGAGGTCAAGGGGGAAGAGTTGGGGCTGACCTCCTTCTCGCCTCAGGCCTTAATCACGGACCAGGTCGAGGAACAGTATGTATTAGAGCATCTGCTGGAGCAGAGGGTCAAGGAAATTAGTGCACAAAGCTCATAAATACACAGCTTTTATAATTCAGATGCTGCTGAGCCAAGAATATAAGAATATTTCAGAAAACTCATGGAAAACATTTACAGAAATGTTTTAAAACACTTGCCCCTGTATGGTTTCAATGATGAACATACCACCACTACTACAGGAGATGTTAGTCATATTTTACAGAGAAGGAAACTGAGGCTCGTCCATATTTCCAACTTGGACCAAAACTCAACCCACCTACTCAAATGATCTTAGATACTCTGTATAACCTCCTTATGCCTGTTAATGGGAAAAATAAAAGCCAGTTTCACTTCTCTGTTATGCTCATTTTCAGAAAAGCTTCAGTGTGTAGCTTTTAACCCTGTTTATAAGTGACATTCAATAAACATTCCTGAGACGCCATAAGGTGGCTAGTCCTGTAATGACAAAAACAGGAGTAAAACGCACAACTGATGCCCTTGAGCGCTCACCATCTGAAAGTTCCCACTGACCAAAGGCAAATATACACAAAACCCATACAACAATTCTGAGGAGCAAGTCTACTTCTTGGCTTCTATTTTCAGGTAAAGACCATTACCCTAAAAACGCAACAAAAATTACTAACACAAATGTTAAGACATTTTAGGGACACATGTTTCTTCACAGTTTTGGGGGGGGCGTCAAGGGCAACTGGGTTCTAGTTTAGTTGTCATAAATCCACACTCATGTAAACCTTCAGCAAGTGCCAGCCCATCTTCTTGGCTGCTCATACCCAAAAATAGACCAGTTCCACTGACATGTCATCAAATGCAAAAAGAATCTGACCCTTGCAGCCTCCACAACGATGCTAATACTTGGACCATTTCCATGAGTAAAGGTAACAAGGAAACAATAAAATGCATCCAGGTTAGCACAATCCACAAAGAAAAGAGACTCAGGCCAAATTTTCTGGATGCTTTTGAATATAGGTGGCAAGTGGAAATAAACACAGAGCCAGAAGAGAGCAGAGAGGGGTTTACCAGCTTGACAAATGACACTGCGATTCACACCCACTGCTGGGCTGTCTCTAATAAGCCACAGAGGAAGCAGCCAATCTCAGCTAATTACCAGATAAAAATGTATTGTAAGGACTCTAATTAGGAGATGTGGATGGAGGTGATCTGGTGATTAAATGCTGCATTCGAGTGACCCCACCATCAATGTGCAGTGGTGCAAGATGTCACTGGAATATTTTGTAGAAACAGTAATTTTATTTCAAGGAGGGGAGGCAGTAATATTTGTAATGATGGCTATGAGGTAAACTAATTAAAAGACAGTTCCTAGAGGAAGAGGGTGGCTGAGAACAGCTGTGGCCATTCCAAAATCAAGTGCCAAGTCTCTATAGAGGAGCTGCAGTCAAGTGGAAAATTTCTGCCTGACCTCTGACCTTGCTATTAATTTGCAGGAAAACTAATGACACATATACATATTCCCACAAAATTGTTCTAATTGCTAATTTGCCAAAAGAGCCCAGATTCCAAATTAAACATGACTAGCCTGTGAGGGAAGGAAGAACAAAAAGCTGTAAACTCCAAATAGACGGTGCTTTGCCACACAAAATCATCTGAAGGCTGAACCAACAAGTTAATGAAATGTCAACCTTGTCAGCTGCTGTGGAAGTTTCTTAACTTTTAAACTTTTGTCTGACAATCACATGCTTGTCTTAAGGAGAAACCATCTTCACCAGGGAGAGAGAAGATGGAGCATGAGGAAGGATTCAAAACAGGCTCTGTCTAAACCAAACCAGCTCTTTCAATTAAGGTCTCTGAAAAAAGCAGACCATGGAAAAAAAAATTAGTAATAACCACAGACCTAGAAGAGCAAATCAGGAACAATGTGGGTTCTGCTGTAATCTTGAAATAGTCATCTTAATTGTAAACTATTAAATCTTAATATAATCATCAATTAGAAATGAAAGCATCTGTGTTTCATGTTTCTGATTGTAGTTAATGTTTTAAAAAAGATAATTTTTTCCGGGGCATGGAGCAGGAAGGGATTGGACTGGGAGGGTTTCTTTTCCTGATGGAAAGCCCATTTTTCTTACTGTGTTCTTTTTCTATATAAAAAGAAGTTGCTACGTTTAGAAAAGTTAGTAACTGATTATTTTCTACATGGCAAGTTTCCATGATGTGATGATTTCAGCAAAGATAATCTCTTTGAAACTCTGGCCAAAAGTTAAATTCTTATGTCACTTAATATTGCTGTAGGTTTTTAAAATAAAAGTAAAAATAATTATGCTCTCAAGCACTGTCTTTGCCCTCAGTTTGATACAGACAGAATCTCCTGGACGCTCTGCCATCAAAATGATTCCAATGCTATCAGCTATCCGATATTGTACTTGTCCTTTTAAAAAAAATTTTGGAGTTTTTCAACAGCAATCTCCTCTCCTGTGTAAAGATGATGAGTCACTCACATTTAAAAAAAAAAAATAAACAAATAGCTGATGCAAACCCCAGAAAGAAACAGCCTTGTTGTGAGTATTCCCATAAGAACAGTTTTTTATTTTTGTTTGTGCTCTTGCCTCACACAAAAACAGATTCTGAGAACAAAAGACAAACCTAAAACCAAAACACTAAAGCCAAGGCTGCATAGTAGGGACTTTCAGGCTAACACAACTGGTTTTTATGCTGTTGATTTTACTGGCCCAAGTGGCTTAGGTCTGGCAGGAACTGCAGAGTGCCCAGTGGCTACATTTCTAGGCATGAATCACTGAGTTCAGAGATGACCGTGGTGCCAGACTGTGGGGAGGGCAAGACAGTGGGCAGCAGCTGGAGGCCTTTGTTAGGAGCCTTTGCTTTCCTTCTCTGTCTCAGCCTGGCTGGGTAGGAGATGCTCAGAAGGCTGTACAAACAACAAAAACAGCCACACTTAACACGAGAAACAACAAAACCTGTGTTGAGTTGAAAAGGGGTGACTTAATGAAATCCAGTCCGTAACGCAGCTTTTGTGTGTTGTACTTGAGAATCCTTTTTTTATGATGGCCTGATATTATTTCCCCAACTCTAAAGCCAAGGCCCCAACAGCCTACACCATCAGCCATTCCTAGAAGAGTTAGCAGGCCCTTTTTTCAGAAGGGGGCACTTTTTCTAGTAGCTAAAAGCTATTTCAAAACAGTCCTAATTGCAATGCTTAGAGTACCAGAAAATGTGTAAAAAGGAAAATCTAATACTGCATTTCATTCCAAATGTGCTTTGATATTTTCTTAAAGAAGACTCTATAATTATTTGCCTACCAAATCTGAAAGAATGTTGTTTCTCTGGGATGAAGAGTGGTTCTCTTAAGTGCAGGAGTACCCTAAAGCCCAGCGAACCACCCATGTATTCATGCATTATAGCACAGGATTTACAGTGTTCTCCTGACAAATAATAGTGAAAGGTCTTTTAAAGTAATCCTTAACAAGTTAATAAAGTACTAACAGATAGGCTTCTTGTTGTCTTCTGAGTTACACCTCCCTCTCCCAGAAGTATCTTAGCAAGTTCTCCATGGGTAAGCATAGACAACAGTAACCTCCAAGCTGTATACTACAACCAGTGGTGTTTACTTTGAGAATGTCAATACAGTTGGAACAAGAGATTATCAGTCGTTGTCATTACTATTTTCTTATGCTTCTTTTTCCATCAGTGAGGAAAGAATCTTTTATAACTTAAAGTACACCAAGCTGGCCACTCTAAACCTGTGTCCAGAATAGTCTTTCTACTCTAGGTATCCAAATGCTAGAGCTTACACCTGCCCTGGTAAATATTTACAGGTTCTTTTCCATCAGGGGCTCATCCTTAGTAACATTAAAATAAGAAAACTTTATCTCACTTAGGTGATGCTGGCTATTCCTTTCCTTTCTCTACGCTGACTCTCATTACCTACCTTTCTTTCCTAGCTCCCACCCTCAGCATCACAATGACAGGTGCACCCACTGTTCATCACAAGAAAGGTCCAGGATGCTGATTTCTTACCACTTGCTCCTATTCACCTTTTAGATTGCAGCAGAGACACCACTTCTCCAAAGAAGTCCTCTCTGACCTCACTTTCCAGTTCACTTACCCTACTCATGTGCAGCATAGTCCTCAACAGTGTGTAAAGGCTGTTATCTGCTATCTTCCTTCACAAGATTCCAAACACCTCACTGACAAGAACAGGCCTTTCTCATCTGACTACTCATTGCTCAGTATATCACATACCCAACAAATACTGCTGACAGAATATAGTGGTACTTTGGTTCACGAACTTAATTCATTTCACAAATCTGGAAAAATGGCCACGTTCATGTTCATCACCCAAGGCAGTCTGCAAACAAAATTTTGCCAAATGCTTCTGTTTGGGAACCAAATTGCTCGCAAACGAATAAGTATTCATGAACTGAGGTACCACTGTAGTTTGATTTTTGAATACCAAAATTCTCCTTCCAAAAACAACCGGCACTTTAAAGCCTGGTATAATTCTGAGAGGAAAGGCTTTTTCACATATGATGGCAGCAGGAAGACACATTACTGAAGGAGCTGGAGGAACAGAAAGCTGGGAACTGCTGTTCTGGTGGGGTCCATGCTTCCTTCCTGGTGTGGATCAACCGCAGATATACATCTACAATCTGGGACACTGTCCTGAGATGAGCACACCTTTTAAACTATCCAGACCTGAAGATAAGCTCTACACTGGGATCCAGAAAATACATCTCAGAGCTGATGTCAGAACAACCCAAGAACATGTTGGCACCCTCTTCGAGGCAACGAAGTGGGGATGAGTTGGACAACTGGATACAACAGATGACACTTACTACCCAAATGGCATTTAGTGAAGGGCAACATTTACAGCAGAGTGTTTTATCACTTAGTGACTAAGAATTTTTAAATAAACACAAAGTTCTTCTTAAATAGAAATGGAAAAAGGAAACAACTTCATAAACTTACTCGAAAGGTTATAACATGAAAAGTCCCCATCTATGGTTAGATCTGAATCTCAGTGAGTGCTTGTTTCAATCAGATTCTAGAAGGATATTCATTCAAAAATACACGAAGCATTATATCATTCAGAGTGGAATAAATTAATTTCAGGGTATAGGGAATATTTTGTACATTAGGATCAATCACTAGATAGCTCAGGTCTCTCAAGTTGAAAGCATCAAGGGTTTGCAGTACGCGTGTGCCTTTTTTCTTTTCTTTTTGGCAAGGAAGTAGAAATTTATGCAAAACATTACATGTCTATCTTTTATAATTAATTTTCCAATGCCTCACCTATACATATTTTAATAATTCCTGATTTATAAGATGGTATCTATAATAAAATTTTCTATTTTCCAATAAATGAAAAGAAGGCAGGTTCATTCCGACAACAGAGTGTCACACAATATCTGCTTGTCAGGCACCAATTTTTACTTCTTACATGTAAGTTAAAGGATAAGGAATTTATAATGCTGCCTGTGAAGGGAACCACTTTTCATACACAAATGTGATTTTTTTTCCGCAAAGGGTAATACAACAGTACATTTACATAAACTAATCCAAACAATCTATGTATTTGACAATGGCAAACCTCACACAGACGGCCTATTGTTGGTTTACATCTTGGAGTTCTTTATATTGGCTTGTAGCGCTGCTCTAGCTGTCAAAGGTTTGACTTGGACTCTAAATAAATGGTTATAGAAGTGCTGTGCAGCGATATTGGACTTCTTTGCAAAAGAAAACCTGCTGTGTATGAATTCAAAAGCTATTAATTTTTCAGTCAAAAATATTCGTGCCTATTTCTTTTAATAAAGAAATACTGTGCTGAGCTACTAAGAGATAATGTTGACTAGTGGTAGAGAATTTTCAATAGAGCAGTTAAAAATAAATTTAGTAGGAGGTCCCCTTCAAAGTTATAATTTTCTAGAACGTAAAACATTTCTTTATACTAATCAAGACAAACCTTCCTGCCCTGTTTGTTCTTCCCCAGCTGCTTTTCCTGTTTACTGTTGCTTAACCCTGGTCCACATGGATATTTGCAATGGTCCTCTTGCAGCCTGGTACAGTGCTGCCAGCCAACAGTCAGCCCTCTGCTAGCTGGGCACTCTTGGGGATCTCCAGCTCCATTTCTTCAGATGTATCCCTCTTCTTCCTGAGGAGCACCATGATCTAAAACAAGTCTGTTACTAGAGTGCCTCTGCCAGTAGTGATTCTATCTCTGTTGTTCTTTATCCATGGAGGAACACGGACCATCTCATTCTCTCCCTTGATTCTAGGAGTAAAGATTCAAACCCTTTATCCTGGAAAAAATAGTTTCACTAAAACCATCTGAAGACTGGACAGTTCCAAGGCACTCAGCCAACTCATTTCAAGGTCTCAGGAACTGGCTTTGCTGAATTCATGTTCTTCTAGGTACCCTCCTTAAAAGGGGTTGGAAGGAAAAGCAGAGTTGATGACTGATTCCACAATATTGAATGGCTTGGTTCTTTTTTTTTCTTCTTGGTTCTTCTTTTTCTTTTTGGTAGCCTATCCCTTCAGTCTTAACAGCCATTTACTGTGAAATACATGAAAACTAAGGACTCTCTTCTAGTAAAAATGGATGTGCGAAGTGTTTAATGATTTTATGTCCTATATCTCAGTAATGTGTTCTGTTTCAGACATTAATTTTGTCTGCCAACTGCATCTTGGCAGGCTACCATATTTGCTGGGTTAATAGTCTGACTCCGTTTTATTTCTATCACCATAAATCATACATATATGGGTGTGTGTTTGCTTTATTTATAGAAAAAAATCAGTCAAAACAGATAAACCAATACTTTGCTATTATGCTGCATCATTGCATATTGATTAAAATTGCTGGTACTAACTATAGATTGTCAACGCTCAATTAATTTTCACACAGTGACTCCCAGAAAAATCAAATAAAGGCAGTGTACCTTTAAATTTTACAAATCTTAAAACCAAGGAGCAAAGCACTGTCTCCATTTTGAATAATCAGTTTAAGATACTAAGAGATTTTCAGAAATAGAAGCATATGAGAGATACGATGGCAAAAAGGATTAATTCATTACAAGGAATGAGGTCCAAAGCAGGACTGAGGGTCTAGATGTCATTCTTCTGCTTCAGTATGAATTGCCTGTGGTGGTACGGCATCTTTCAAAGTCCAGTAAAAGGAAACAAGGCAAGAAATAGGAGATTCTCTAAAAGTAAAACGCAAACTCAATGTGCCAAGTTTGGTCTCCTGACTGTGGAAGAGTAATTTTTCACTTCAGAGTTCTTAGGAACCATTAGATGGTCCCCATAATTTAGCCTCTCACAATTCTATTGGTGGGTTTCCTCTTTCCTTTGCCTGTTACAGTTAAGCTGGACTACTACATGCTCCTTTTCTCCTACAATGCTGTCTTTCAGCTTGCCCAGGCCAAAATGCCTCTTTCTTTTGTTATCATAGTCTGCATTTCTGCCATTCAGAATGATTTCCTTTTTCTATAGAGCTCTCACAAAATATTTTAGTTCCTTCGTTTAACACCAATCACTCTGTTTCAAAGAAGACCTGGTTGCTGGGGTCTCATGGGCGAGCACCATGTATGAATCATGCTGTGTCTCCCCAAATGCCTTAAACAGTTAATGGAACTGAAAGCCTCTGACAAGTCACATCAGCCAAGGGAGCTATTCTCCTCCCCATGCTGGGATGGGGAAGCAGAAAACCAATAGCATACATTCTGCTGTTGTTTTGCCGCTGGGTGGAGCATTACTTACGGGCTGAGGGGCAGCTTTGGGTTCTGTGGACTTCACATGCAGATGGGTCATCATGGCTTGCAGCCGCTCCTTGTCTTTTGCAAGCTAGCAGGAAGAAAAGGCTTTGTTATTTTTTTGAATACAGATAAAAGACTGTTTTAACACTCCACATTAGACATATTCCAAACAACTATGCCATCACAGCACATGACAAAATCGTTTTGATTGCTTAATTGTTTCTGAAATCTATGGGACCACTGCCAAACTCCAAGTAACTAGAGGGGGTGTTGTAAGTTTCTCAACACAAGATGCCTTAGGCTTTAACTGGGATATTCTAGACCTGCTGGCACCAAGAAGTTGCATGGAACATGGACAGCTAAAGACAAATGTGAATCATGCTTATTAACCATCCTTATTCACAAGGAGGCCAAAGGAAAATGAAGTAGGCAGCTAGAACTCATAAATTCATCTGTTGTGGTTGTGGAGAAACTCCTAGACAGATGGATACATCTGTGCAAAATCAGTTTCATCTTCTTTATGAGTAAGCACAGATTAAGACAGTGCTGGCAGGTGACACTGGCAGGGAGGAACAGGGATATAATGACTGATGAGGGCCTATCTTCAAGTGAACACAGAATAAGCGCTCATTTATTTATTCAGAATTTGAGGACATGCTATGTGCTAGTCTCATATTAATAATGTACGTATCTTTATTCTATAAAATTATCTTCTGATATCAGAGATAAGTCTACTGGATGTACGTAGCAGACACTCACTGCTTATCGGATAATACAGTCTTTATGTTTGCTTTGGACTGCTTAACATGATAATTTTGGTAACTCAAGACAGTTGAGCATAGGCAATGTGTTGTGACTTCTGTAAAAGTGGAAAATGAATACATAAAAGATAAAGATACTTTTAAGAGAACATCTATGGCACAGAGGGGAAAATGCAGATGAAATTAATGAGACAGAAAGACAGGCAGAGAGAGAGAGAGGGAGGGAGGGAGGGAGAGAGAGAGGGAGAACACATGAGAATGAATGAATATAGTTTTATTTCAGTACTTTTAGAAAACATTGGTCTTAGGGAGGGACTTGTTCCTTGTATGTCACATCATTCACCTTAAAAAACAATTTTTGAAGGTGCAAAAATTATCTCAAAAATTGAACATGTTTCATTTTTTTTAAACAAAGTTATTTAGTGAGGTGACAGGGACTCAAGAATTGGGAGGAGGCAAAAAAACGAGAAAAGGACAAAATGAGATGAGAAAAGGCTTTTAGCTTACCCTAACTGGATGACTCAGTCTCAAGCCATATCACATTGGATTTTTTATTTCTTTTTATTCCCTTGTGGTTCAGGGAGGAATAAATTAAGAAGAAAAAAAAGCCTTACAGTATTAGCATTTATCTTTCAATAAACAGGAAATGAAAATGATACCATATTAGGAGCCACTTTATGTTTTTTGCTAAGTTATTGAACAGCCAAACTAAAAGACTCTCTGAGCACATAATGTGAAAGGAATTTAGTTTTCCAAAGTGGTTCTATTAGAAAAATTAAAATGTTGGGAATGACTTTTTCTACAGTTATTTGTTTTTATGTTAAGTGTTCTAAGTTTTTTGATGTTCAGATTAAAATGTTCTTGGATTTTAAAAAGTTTGGTTTTAAAATTGACATGGACCAGAAGAATTAAGGCATACAGGTTGCTCTTTTTAAAAACAAGAAGTAGCCTGCTCTGCTGAACAATACCAATTAAAGGGTGAGAGGTGTTATTTACTGAAGAGTCTGCTGAATACTAATTGTGACTTAATTTGGGGGGTAAACAGTGTGTATGTAGAAATTACATGACCAAGTTTGGTAAAAGGGAAATCCAAATTCCCAGCTTTGTTATGTGATCCAAGCATCTAGTGGGCTGACCTTTTACTGGTCAGACAAAGCCAGTTAACACCGTTGCAACCACACACCTATGATGTGTATACAACGGCCAGATTCATAACCCTGAAGACAAATGCCTTTGGGAATATTTTCCCACAAGAACATTATTTGAAATTAATTATCCATCTTCAAGTCCCAAGGACCTCATTTCTACCATCCTAATTGTGCCTTGAGGCAGATAAGATTACATACAGATGCAAAAATCCCACTTCTGTGGTTATTTGGTTGGTGCAAACTGACAAGTAATATATTTCTGGATGAGTTTTAGATAATCAATTTTAGCCCTAACATAAGTTGTTTTTAACAATTAAACTTGCCAGATTCACTTTTTTTTTTCCTTTGGCAAAAAGGTGAAACATTTACATCTTTTGAAACTATGTCTTCTCTCTCAGATGTCTGTCTTGCATCTATCACACTCACTGGTCCTTCAAAAAGCTTTCCCACTCTTTATTACTTTTTAATGTCGTCATTCCATGAGGTCACCATCCCCATCAATTTTTCCAGCATCCTTTCATTATTATGATATGAGAATACAAACACATATTAGCAAGTGTATTCCAGTATTCCTTCTTAAACTGTACACTCCATGAAAAGCAAACAAAAAGAGGCTGAGCAATACACTCCAAAGGTCAACTAAAAATCTGGTTGGCAAACTTAAAATTTTTTTTAAATGCGATATCAAAAGGGAATTACTCTCTAAAAGCTGTCCTAGTGGGCACGAAATGAATATGTGGCATACAGACATTGACAATGGGCTCCTTGTGGGGGCTGCGAGTGCAGGGGTTATTGTATTTAATTACAGAATCTGCACACCAATTCTGTAGAAGCATGGCAGAGTGAACGTGTTGAAGAATGCATGCCCAACACTTGCACTGTGCTGGGTTCATATTCTGGCTGGTCATCTGAGCCCTTCCTATAACTCCTCCATGTATTTACTTTCTCTTGCTAATTATGGAATAATCAGTTCTGAACTCTGAAGGATTGCTCTGAAGATGAGCTAAGTTCTTGCACAGAACAGGCCCAACACAGTGAACAGTGTTTTATGAATGATCAGAAATATTTACTTTCTTTTTTTAAGAGATATGATTGGTTGAGTATATGATTAGAATGTGGATTAACATTACAGGGATTCAACTGGCATCTACAGTTGTGGTAACTGGGAAGAGAAATAATTTTGCTATTTGCAATAAGGGAACAGAACAGAAAACATACGAAAGATTAAGCCTACTTTTCGTAGATTTATCTCTTTGGTTTTTACTATTTCTTCCCTTTATTCTGGGAAAATAGCTTCCCCCCCCTTTGGATGATATAGGTCATCCCCTCTTCTATTAGCCATAGCCTCAAATTAGGTTTTAAGATTATCTAGGCTGTGGAAGATGGGATCTTGCGTATTGCTCCATGACAACAGCCGAAGGCTAGGAGGTCTATCTAACATCTTCACAGATAGAAACTATGGAGATTAAACTCATTCTTTTAGCAGAGAAAAGGGGACATGATTTTGGGTTCACTGAACACCTTCATTTTACGAGTTTGTTGGAAGGATAAACCATTTTAAGGTCAATCTAGCCAGTTCTTCCTTGTGGAAAACTCTGCTGAAATAAATGAAGGGTTTTGCACATGTAAAAATGCTACAATTATTAAGAACATGTTAAGAAGATGGATCACGCCTTCACCAAAGACTGCTGTGGCTATTTCAAGTCTCCTAGCCCTAATCTCATGTTTTATCATTGGGGAAACTGAGGTTCCCAAGATTAGCGTATCTAAGGTCATGAAGCTGAGAAGGGGCAGAGAGGAGAAGGATCCTAGTTATATGATGCTTGGTCTGACTTTCCCACAATGACACGATCATAACGATTACCTGGTATAATAATGATAAAACATACTTTGTCTCTGCTCCTCACCCCCACATGGATCTACTGAGGCAGGCCTCTGGGGAGGAGCCGAGGGACATGGTTTTAACAGGCCCAATGTTATGAGTAGGCAAGTCTGGCACCATGATGACCCCCATTAAACTGAAGACTCACTGCAATCTGTCCAGCAAATCCAAGGGAGGATCTAGAAACAGGTACTTTTAATAATAGAGCCCAAGTGTCCAAGTGAAAGCAGGTAAGTTTAGAAGACCCTACTCTGCCATGGACTGATTCTACCTTCAACAGTGGCTGTGTAGGTTTCCTCAGGAGTTTAGCATTCAGTGATGATCCAAACAGGGTAACTTGATTTAGGCAGAGGCAGAGTGTATTCAGTTACTTAGGGTACATTCAGCTATGTTAGTCTCTAAAGTGCATATGACCAGTAGAAGAAAAAAACACACAGAGCAGTAGCTACAGGAAGGAGTACAATTCAAATTCTTCTACCAAACGGAGCATTTACCAAACAGTTATTCTTTACTCATTTTCTTAACCTATGGTAATGCCATGCCTTCCAAACTCAGCACCACTAAAAAGTTTTAAAGATTTCTTTGCATTCAGGTGGTGGGCAATCTATGGCTCATTTCACCCCAAAGAATTTCCCTACTTTTATTGTGCTCTGTCACCATCTTAACATTCCTCACATGTTATTATTAAAGACTCTCTTGACATTTAAAGCAGACGCACACTAATACTCAGTCATAGTCTAGGAATTCTAATGCTTTCAGAGTTACGATTTTAAATTATGAAAAATAAGTGTCTTGGTGTTCCAAAGAGGACGTAGAAGCGAGACACCCAGACACATTCTCTCTTCTTTTCCTGGGCTCCAGTCACAAAGCACTGGCAATACTAGGCTATGATGCTAGGATCTCGGTGTTCCCAGCATGTTCTAAACTTACTCTGAGCTCTGCTCTGAGGCAGAAGGGTCTGTAAGGCCACTGGTGTGATAAAGTGTCCTGAGTACTGCCTTGAATAGGGTTAGAAAGGTCCAAAGGGGGACAACAGTACAGATAATATATTTGCTAAAGTCTAGGAAGCTGGTGTGACTACAAATAGCATCGCTAATGGTAGAGTAATCACATGCAAAGTCCACACAGTAATTGATTTGTGTTAGGATTAATGTCTCCCTCTGCTATTGAAACTTGTGCACTTTTCTCCCTGCTGACATTTTCTTAGAGCTTACAGTTCCTGCTGTTGATGATTTAGAAAACTTCAGAGAGTTCCCAAAGTCACTGGGCTCAAGCCTTGCTGGCTGCCAAGGACTGCTTAGGAGAGTGTTCTGGGGGCAGAAAGGGAAATGGGCCCACAAGCTGGGTTTTAAAACCAGAGACTGGCAACTCACAGAAACAAGCGCAGAACCCACAGGGCCACTTGGCCTCTGCACTCAACTGTAAGGCAGTAAGAGGAGCATGGGTTACAAAGGCTGGGCAGCCTCCTAGGCTTGGCCTACTACTCAATGCTGGCTCAGACAACTGCATCTCCTTTCTAAACCCCAGTGTCCTCCTCCATCACACGAGGGAAGTACAAGTTTCTTTGCTTCTAGGAGGCCCAAGGATGGTAAAGATCATTACAGACTGAGTGCTACCTTTTCGAAGAGCAAGAAGAAACATTACACTACACATGTCCATTAGATGTAAGACAGACTGATTTTAAAAAGTTACTTTTTCTTTTTTAAGTGACTGAGAATCCAGGAAAGAGGGTAGTAGCTGCTCAGAGGGATGGTAATGATTTGATAAAATTAGGAGTGTGAAGCACCTGGGGCATATACATTAGTAGGAACTGAATAAATAGCCATCTAAGTGGTTTCTGAGATCCTGTGTGAACTCATTTCAAGAATAACCTGGGGCATTCAACAACTCTCTCCCATAGCCAGTGGCCTGGCCAAGTCATACCAGTGTACCCAGGGCGTTCTCCATTTTGAAACTAAAAATCCCAAATCCTGGGAACCTCCTCAGTCCCAGGCAAGCAAACTGAGAAAGCTGGTCACCCTACTTTGTACTGAACACAGATGAATTTTAAAAAGAAATGTATTCTGTAACTATCCTCACCCACCCTACAGTGTGGACAAATTTTCAGGTGGTTTCCTTGCTCTGAAAGTCCTTGCCAACATCCCTTCCCGTGGTCATCTTCATTGTGCCCTGTCTCTTAAAAACTTTGCTTGGTGGGGCAGTAGGAGCTTGCTGGTCTGTCCTCCCTACCAAACTGCATGGCACTGGAAAGCAAGGACCACTTTATCTGTATCCAGAGCTGTGATGAAAATTGGTGCTTCCTCAATAGTGACTGAATGGGGTAAAATTATTAAGGAACAAAAGCTACATACTACTCCATCCTTTCAAGCAGTGGCAGATCCACCTTAGTTTGGGTGATTCCTTTCCTCTTCCTGCTTTCAGTGCCTATTTCAAAAGCCTTCTGGTGGAGGTGGTGGAGGAAACTTTTCCTGAATCCCATGCCTCTGACCCATGGAGAAAATAGATCCTTTCCAACATTATTTTTTCATTCAAAGGGTATTATTCACCAAGGAGGATATACAATTTGGCAATGTTTCATGGTCACAAATATAACCTAACACTTGTCTACGTTGTCACACAAGTGTACCTATCCCACTAACGTCTTACACTTTCTAAGAGAGGTAAATTCTAGCAGATGTTTTCTTGTCTGCTAAACTGGATGGGTTCCCCTTCTCCCACAACGGAATTACGACCCAGTCACTGTGACATTTTTGCATTATCTCATCTACAGCCTGAAAGTTGGGGCTCATAAATATGTCCCACCTGGGGGAATTCAGGTTAATGGGGTTAATATGAATTGAGATCCTGAAGCCCATGCCCAGTGGACAGCGGGTGTTCAACTACAGCAACTCAGTGTGCTCCTTTACTACACCTTGGCTGTGGCATGTGAGATGGGAAGTCTTTACACTCCCAAGTATTCCCAGTTCCTGTGCCTGTGTTCCTCTGTCCTGGCGGGGGTGGGGCCTGTGGGGGAAGAGGTGCAGGTAGGAGCTATTGACATTTCATAAAATCATGTATACCCACAGGGGTAATTTTGCTCACTTCCAATTCTAACTTAGCTCTCTGAACATCATTTCCTAAGAATCTGTCAAAGGAGGCCAACATTTAACAGTTGAAATCTTAAAATGTATTCCCTGACCTCCAAAAGCCATGTCCCTGACCCAAATGATTTCTGGGGTATCTGTCTTGCTGTGAGTCACCCATGGTGTACACTCTAAGGAGCTCACATGACTCTTCAGGGGTTACAGGGTGAGGCGACTAGGAAACAACTGGGGCTGACCCTCATCTTGTCCACTGGTAAAGCACTAAGAAATTATAACTGTCTTTACAATAACAAAATGTAGTAAGGAATGCTCACTCAGGATGCCAATTGGATGACTGATCCCTCTTCCTTCTCAATGAGACCAGGAAAAGGGTGACATGAGAATGGAATTAACCACCCCTTCTTCGTGATGCTGCAGGTAAGCAGTCCATTGCTAAGAAAACATTCACTGTGTTTTTATACCTGCCAACAAAAATTTCAAAAATATAGATGTATCTTGCTTTTTGTAATTGACATGTCTATTAGAACTTCAGTTTTGCAAAGCCAATCATATTTTAAAAACAAAAGGACAGGGCAGCTCTCATGCACAGTGCTGACTATATAGGACTAAAACTCCAACACCCATTGCCTTGATTTCTGCTTGCCTTCCCAAAATCTCAGCGTTAGAGTTTTACAGGCTCTTCAGTCTGATTCAAGTATAGTCTTGTACTGACAACTCTATGAAGGGAAACTATCCCCTAAGGCCAACAGTGGCTATTTTAAAAAACTGTATCTAGGGCCGAGGATTTAGCTCAGTGGTGCTGCCACCTGCCTCGCAAGCACAAGGTCCTGAGTTTGATCTCTGGTACCAAAAAAAAAAATTGTATCTAATTCCTTAAAGAGGTAGCACAAGAGACTTCTGTTCTGGGTCAGAGGACGTTCCTGGGGTTCAGATACAAAGGGACTGCAGAAGTACACAGAATACCACTCAAATGGCCTTCACCAGCTCTGGTCACTTCTGGAGCTGACTGTGCCCTCTAAATTCTCCTGTTGAGTCATTTTATTATGATCCTCTAGTTTAGACATATGGAGTCTCCACTGATGCATGCTCTAAGATCCAGGCTGAGCTCACTGGGTTTCTCTGTACAATGAGGCATGTGTGTGGTCTTTATCAGATATGAACAGCAGAGGCTTAAATACCACTCCAGGAGTCTGGGTAGTAGGAGACTTATCCTCCCACTCCAACACAGTTATTATCTTTGGGGAACTGTTCAGACCTTAACTGCTCTTTACTGTAGTGCTTAGTGGTGTGAACATTTTTCAATTTCAAGTTAATCAATGGCAATTTTGTACAATATTTTTGAGATAGTTGGAGGTTTGGGTATTTCCTGTACCAGGAGATACCTTGTTTAGGGGAAAAGAAGCGGCCCTCAGGGTAGTCATGTTCAAGACCATCTAATCTAGGTTGGTAGTACCTGGTCTGTGGATGAGAGGATGGGGGACAGCACCTGGGCAATGGCTATCTGGGCACAAGCATGTTTCTTCACAGTGTCCTTGCTGGTACAGGTACTTGATTTCCCCCCCTCTCAGATCCTTAAGTACATTACAAAGTATAGTTTCAAATACAAGTGCACAAAATGGCAAATATAACAGCACAAACCGCTAAACCTCAGAGAAAAAGGAAGCCCAAAAGGGATGAACTTTGAGTATTAACTATATCTTGTCCCAAAGGTCCCCAAAATAGCAGGTTTGTAACCCAAAGACTCCTAAAGCTTGGTAAGAGCTACTATGAACTCTGTGTCTCACAGCAAGGGTTCTTCAAATGCTAAAAACTATCGACATTTTCTTGTCATTTCGCCTGATTGAGGAATGTAACTCAGTGAAGCAATTGTTTTTGTTTGGCTCCTCCTCTTTTTCATAAGTTTCTAATATTTTTGTTTGTTTGTTTAAGACAGAATCTCCCTATGTAGTAAAGGCTGACCTTGAACTCACTCTGTAGCCCAGGCTGGCCTTGAACTTGTGGAGATCCTCCCGCCTCACCCTCTGGAGTGTTGTGATTATAGGATTGCAACAGCATGTCTGGCTCAAGTTTTTCATAACCCACTGGCATGAGCTAGTACCACCCAATGAATAGCTAGTTCCACTGGAAAATTATGCCTTCTAGAATATAAGAAACAGGAGAGTAGCCCTATCAGTTTGTTTTTTGTTTTGGTACCGGGGCTCAAACTTAGGACCTTTCGCTTGTGAAGCAGGTGGCCGCACCACTGAGCTAAATCCCCAGCCCAGCCCTATCAGTTTTAATCACCATCGTACGTTGCAGTGGCACGAGCATGATTCTTGTTATGTAATAAGTTCCTGCTAAGTTTTGCTAAATGAATAAGCAGACGAATCCATAAATGAGTAAATACCTTCCCATGACCCCCAAGATTGGCAAGAACTTGTCATAAGAAGTTGCTGTAAGGGCTGTGTAGTACCTAGACAGTTTTAGATACCATGTTTAAGAAGGAAGAGGTATGAAGGGGAGGGCTGAAGAAGCTTAGGTAGCCAGGAACCCTAGGAAATAATGTAATGCAAACTGTTTTCTCTTTTGACCCCTCTTGACCAGGGGTTGCTTAGCAAACTTCTGTAGGAGCTAAAGAGTAAGTATGTTCAGGTTTGCAGGCCATATGGCTTCCACTGCAGTTACTTGACTTTGCTGCTGCAGTGTAAAAGCAACCACAGACCATCAGTAAATGAATGGGAAGGGGTGTGTTCCAATAAAACTGGCACTGAAGCCGAGGATTTAGCTCAGTGGTTCTGCCCCCTGCCTCGAAAGCGGAAGGTCCCGAGTTTGATCCCTGGTACCAAAACCAAAAAAAACCCCAAAACAACAGCAACAAAAAACTGGCACTGAAAATCAAATTTCAAATAATTTTCACCTGTCTTGAGACACTCTTCTTTTATTTAAATGGTTTTTTGTCCTCCAATTATTTAAAATGTCAAAACCTTTCAACCTATGAGGTTAAGCCTGCAGTCTATACTTCGTTAACTCTTGACAAGCACTGTCATCAGTCTAGCTACTCTTTCAAGCTGTGAAGAAACCGAACCTGTCAGAATTAGACTGTCCCTTCTTCCATTATAGCAAACTCTCAAGCAAAATAGACTATTGGAACATCACAGGTAACTACTACACCTTAACTTCCAGCCAGGACAATTTGCTTTCTATTGCAAGTTGAAAAACCTGCCTTCAGTTTGACTTAAGATCGAAGGATGAAAAGAAATCTATGATTACATGAAATCTGCAAATAATCAAAGAATACTCTTATCAATCTGTACCACTTCCAGGGCACACAGACCAAAAAACCAGAGTAAAGCTGTCAGAAGACAATCACTTGACTTACTGATGGAATCATTCCTTTCTTTCTCTGGACTGTTCTTTGTGGAGGGGCAAGATTAATTAATAAAAGATATTTAGTTCCCGAGTAACAATGATCCAACACTCAAATGCCCCCTGAGAAAACCATGACAACTCTGATAATTTATTTTAAACTATCATTAAGAGTTTAATTTTATCAAATGTAGAAACATATCACTTTATAAAAGGTACTGATATAAAAATTTAAGTAGTAACGGTTATAGTTTATTCTGTAGAATCTGTTTTTTTAAGGCCTTACTGTGTTTTTAAACATACTTGAAGGTGGGTTAAATCTGTTTTTTATTCTCCATCATCATACTAAATTTAAAGATGTTTCTAAAGACATACAAAAATCAGGGGATTTTATGACGCGCCCTTTGCTTGTATAAATACTATTCTAATAAGTTTATATTTTGTAGTTTGAACAGAAAGTATTAACTAACTTGAGAAAATGACTTTTGAGAAAAATCCTCCTAAAAAAATGCAATTTATCATATAAGATGATAACTAATTTTTAAAAATCCTTTCTATCCTGAAAAGGCACAACAAAAAGTTTAAGTGTGTTTGGGCTGATTTTTCTCTGCAACTATTTGAAGCTGTAAATGACTTAACTCAGTAAAATTCCAAATGTAATTATCTTCTGTACTTAGCCTAGGGCTCTCCATATATCTCAGCATTGCTGTCTTGCATACAAAATAGGCTTTTCGATGGCTGGTCCCAATATAATGTACAACATTGTTTTAATTTCCCCTAGTCGGCTAACCTCTTGCCTACACTGCACCAGCCAGAGGAAGAAGGCGCAGTGACTCATCAAGCACTCAAAAGCATTCTGGAACTCGGTTGCATAAATGGGGTTTGCCGGGTCAGGCTTTTGTAACTGTACATTTTAATCATCTCCATTTCTGACCCAATTTTTACTTTCAGAAACTAATTTTCTATTAATTATACCAAGAATGGGATTAGCGTTAATATATGGTGGTTCATCAACAAGTTATACTGTACCAGGAAGTAGAACCCACATTAAAAACTGTCCCCATCGCTCACCATGGTGATTCCCCAGGGAAATCTGCACAAGTTTATTTTTCTCTATCACAAAATTTATCCAACATAGGTTCAGAGGACTTCCAAATACCATTTTGTACTTACATATATACAGTATATTTATGCTCACGGCATGTATTATACATGAATTTATATGTATTTATGATACATACAGTGAACTATCAATTATTCTCAGCGATAGAAAAGAGGACATACAAAATGAGGAATAAATCCTCCTATCACTTCTATTGTGACTTTGGAAAACATGCTTTTGTGTGTGCTCACTCGCCCGTCTTGGTCACATGCACTAGTTCTCTCTCCACTCACGTGCGTGCTCTTTCAGTCTCTCCCCAGCTTATCTTCTGAGCTCCAGTTTAATAATATTATAGCAACTTCAGGGGGCTTGCACCAACAACAAATAACCAGAAAGTTTAAAAGCAAAGAGAGAATGGAGGAAAAGCGAGAGAAAGATGGGACCACTCAAGGTAGTAACTGAATATCAGCTGTGTACATATTACTGTGACTTTGAGAGATGTCTGTGCATCAGATTCAACGAGGAAAGGGAAACTGAACTGATCCCAAAGAAGTAAAAATTAAATTAACATTAAAAAGGACAACAAGCTTTGGACTTTCCATTCAAGAATGAGTACATAGGAACTCATTACAGAACACTACAGAAATGTGGAAATTGAGGAAGACTGAGGCAATATTAAAAATAAATATGGCTTTACCTGGAGCTCTAACTGCTGTACAACCTGCATTTGTACTCTACATTGGGCTGTACTTCTATCGTCCAGCGCATGCTCACTGTTGAGATGTCTGCAACAATACATAGAAAATCATTAAGTGAAATGGAGACACAAAAAGGAAAATATTAGTTACCAGGATGTTTAATATAAGCACACGCTAGGCAGCAGGTCTAGCTCCCAGTAGTCCCAGTAGTGTAGGAATGCTGGAGGTTTTCTATCACCACCACCTTAACACTGTCATTCCACAGAATCTGGCTCACTGTTATCACCACACTAAAAGTCTTCCAGGGAGAAGTTTTGCCAGACACCTGGAGATAACCATTTAATTTACACATAAATAAGAAAATTGATGACATTAAGTAGGGGAGGCATTTCAAGACCACCTCAATGGCTGGAAATCTGATATTGGGCCTACTAAGTATTTTGTAAAAGTTTAATTTGTGTGGACCTGAACAGGATCATTCGTCCACAGGAGAACTGACATGTCCTTACACTGAAAATGCATTCACATGAATGTCAAAACTGGCACCACAGGGCTGGGGATTTAGCTCAGTGGTTTCACCTCCTGCTTGGCAAGTGCAAGGTCCCGAGTTCAATCCCCGGTACAAAAGAATGGCAACACAGGGCAAAGTAGCAACTTAACATATGAAACATGAACCTATATAAGCAAATTATGTACCAGTAGAGGGGGTAGCAGATAACTATTTAAAAGAAAAATTCTGAGTCCTTCATTGCTAATTGTCTGGCTATCCACTTTATAGATGATTCAGGTCCCCTGCTGAGTATGCCCAAATTGTGGTCCTTTTTGTATTTATTAGCATTTCCAACAGGGAAAAGATCAACAAATTGAAATTTCAGTCTTAACATATGCAGGAACTCTGGTAAAGGGTTGAATCATAGCCTAAAATCTTAAAAAATTCATATACTGATGTTACACAATCTTTTCTTTTTAATGATAAGAGATATTTGACTCAAATTATATTAACAAGATTGTCATGAAATTTAGCCCAAAACATAACTGGTCAATCACTATAACAACAACAA